>NC_068425.1:13896896-14196896 GCF_023373465.1 Oncorhynchus keta | reverse complement strand
TGTGAGAGGACATGGTGTTTCTCCATTATATCTCTAACATACAATATATACAGATATTTCAATATTATACATATATACTGGTATATACACAGTCACAAAAGCATCACATCTGAAACTGGATTCATCTTGACCTGTGTAGCTAAACCTCATGAAATAAAATACATTCTTATTTCTGCTTATATAGGTGGATTTAAAAGAGTAGCGTTTCCCATAAACATACAGTACTGGTTCTTTAAAAAAGATATACTAATTGTGGTGGGTTATAACGGCACAACATAAAGGGGAGGTAAAGGACGATGGAATCTGTCCTTCGAAAACTAAGAATCACATTAAAGTGACGTGCCAAAGGTTTTGTATCATTTCAGCCAGTAGTTTTGAAAGTAGTGCTCGAGCCAAAACTGGTCCCTGAAAGTAGAAAAGAATTGGGTACCATGTCGTCCATTTCGCATGATATGTTAGGAATTTGTAAGTGCTTAACATCTCTGAATCTTTAACTGAGAATTTACTGTTCCCTATTTCTGTTCCTATTCCTATACGTTTTTTATTTCCTGGTGTTGTTGGTCGTACCTAAAGGTCGCACAACATTGCTTATAACTAACTTTACCATGCAAGAGCCAGAATCCTTTTCATTGGATGACATTTTCAGTGAACTCTACCATCATTCAACAACCCTGGAATGAAAATGAGCCAATTTAAGTCTAGATATAAGTCATTTGTTTGTTTCTGATAGTAGCAGGGCAGAACATGTGACATATCTGTCCCTCTGTTGCTCTACTGCTCAGAAAGAGCATTTCAACTGTCAGAAATTAGGACTTTGACTTTGAGCTTAAAATAATGATTAACAGGATGTGGACTCATTTTTTAGGATTCCTCAGCATGAAACTCAAAGGGTTTTGCTGATTTTTTAATTAAGTCAATACTTATCATCAGGTGGCCTGGATGGATACCCCAGCAGTAGCAACATGTTAAACAACGGGTTATAGCTTATCAATGTATTGTCTCTTTTAAATTGGAGATGACTAAACTGACCTTTTCAATTTAGCAACAAAAAGACTTCATAGCATCATTATCACATGCAATAACCACAACATGACAAGAGCGAAATGTGATTGACGTGTTCATTATTTAGCTCAATTATAAATAGGACATGTATTATATATAAACAGTCTTCCTCTTTAGTGGGAAGCAAGGTAGCAAAAACAGCTGTGCAGGTCACTTATGTGCCTCTAAGCAGCGTTTAGACATCACATAAACTGAGCCAAGGCAAATGTTCCCCACACAACGACTGGGTGTTGTGTGCAGCCGGTTAAGTGAGAGCATTCTAGGAGACAAGAGGTAAGTTGGCCATGCCTGAACCCTGAATAGAAGCTGTGTGGAGAATTCTCTCGGTAGTTCACATGATCCTATGTAATGTCGTAGGTTTGTGAAATTAAAACGAGGTACATGTATAGTAGTGTGTAAACTGCTGAGGGTGACGAGCAAGCAAAGGTTCTCTCTAGGTGCAAGACAGTGGAGGACAGAGGATGTGTCCATAATGGCACCCTATTTCCTATATAGTGCACTACTTTTAACAGGACACACAGGGCTCTGGTCAAATGTAATGCACCATGTAGGGAATAGGGTGCCATTTGAGACCCCTCCAGAGTTGTGGCCGAGGCTGGACAGGAACTCTTCAAATGAGACATGGCCTCAGGCCCCGGGGCACTGGGTGGTCTGACAGGGTCATAAACAGGTTGCATTCCACTTCCTACCTACTATCAGCTACATGCATTGTAGTAACATGCTGATTGACACATGAGATATGAAAACAATTGTTACTCCAATAGTATCACTCATTGTCAGTTTTGGTGTGCAGCGCAGTATCTCTACAGCCTGTGTTGGTGAATCACCCTGTGTGTATTAGGAGAAGAGACAACGCATTACAACGGCTTTGCGCCCCCAATCTAACAACCAAGTGTCCAAGTGACAAGCTTGCTAATGCACTTAGTGGTTTCTAATTGGTTCGTCCTCTCGCTACAGAACTGGACAAAGAAAGTCAAGTTCTAGAAAATCACTGAAAATTCCTAAGTTTCATTGAAAGTCAAGACTCCAGCCAGAGCGGCAGCAGTGGACCTGTGGCTGACTTCTAAGGCCACGTGTTGTGGGCTCTGTGGGGTCTGTGATAATAAGTGCAGCCTGGGTAAGAGGTTAGGGGTTAGTAAGGCCTGGCCCTGTCTCACGTCGCCACCTGCTGCACTGAGGAGTGTTCCTGAGGGCAGGATGTGCCCCTGCAGTTTAGCCTCTTTAGCAGCCGCTGCAGCTTGTGGGAGAAGTTCTTGTTCATCTGCCTGTACATGAGAGGCATGACGAAGCTACTGGAGAAGGCCAGCAGCTCCGACAGACACCTCAGGAAGAAGTCAATTGTGAACCGCTGTTTGTTGTTGCTGCCGTAGCTCCCCGGCGCCCCGGCTATAGTGTGTACCAGTAGAGTCATGTAGTACGGGGTCCATAGGACAAACTGCATGCAGACAGAGGCCAGCAGCAGCCGGTGGATAGAAGGGTCCAGCCGGGATGAGTCCTGGTCCAGCGGGGTGGACTCCTTCCTAATACGCAGGATGAGCACGAAAGCATACAGCACGGCCACGGCCGGAACCACGTAGCCGATGAACATCATGATGGCGTCCGCAGCCTCCTTGTTCTGCATCTTGGAGCACTCGATGATCTTGGTGGAGACGTGGTTGCACACGTAGAAGAGCAGCGAGGAGAAGCTGGTGAGCACGGCGCCGCCCCAGATGAAGCCGCACACGTGCTTGGTGTTGTACACGCTGGACATGTAGGTGCGCGGCAGCGCTCGCTCGATGTAGTAGTCCAGGCTGAGCAGCGTGGTGGAGTACATGATGACCAGGGAGGAGACGTTGAAGAGGATGAGCAGGGTGATGTAGATCTCATTGTTGTACTCCCACACAGGCCATCGTGTGAAGCTAGGGCCCAGCAGCGCCACAGGGGCCACCAGGTTGAGGACCAGGCCAGCGATGGCCATGTTGACGAAGTAGACGTCCGGCATGGTCATAGACATCTTATTGGAGAGGTGGACCACCACCAGCAGGGCGTTGTAGCAGAGCCCTATGGGGAAGCACACCATGAGGTAGAACAAGGAGAAGACGGAAAGGACGAGGCCAAAGTCCTGGCAGAGCCGGTGTTCGGGGCTGGAGTCCGTCTCATTGTAAGCCATACAGCTCCACATAGCTAGGGCTCTGAGAGAGGGCTGCACTGGTGCACTGGCCTGGCTGGAGACAGAGAGAGAGAGGAGAACAACATTAGTTAAGTTACCTTGTTTTTCATTACATAAACAAGTGCTGGTGTGTGGTCAAGTATTAACACTATTAACTGAAGATAAAATGTCCTCCACCCTCATTTGTCTCCCCCTCTCCTTCCTACTGTTTAAATTAAAATAACTCAAATATGAAGAGATAATGCGATTCCATTCTCTTTTAACCAATCTCATAATCCATCATGAAGAAGATCAGTAGATTGTGATTTCCCACATAGAAAAATATATTTAAAACAAACTAAACAATAGGCATGGGGTTTTTTCTCATTTCAAGGGTTTCCTTGAGACATGTTCTTAGGACTATATCTATGTTATTGGAGTCAGTCTTGTGGTTCTTTAAAAGTGCTACGCTGTGGAGAGAAGCAAGCAAGACCACTCACACACACACAGACACACACACACACGCTATTATGCCTGGGGTAACACCATTAATTCCACTTCATTGCATTTCACTGGCTGAATAAAAACTCCTCACAATATGTTTCACTGGTCAGCTCCAGCCTTAAAAAGCATTCTTTCTTTCTGCAGTGTTCAGGGCCTCTCCAGCCAGAGCAAGTGAATCCCTTGTTCTAATGGAAGAATAACATGCAGGGGCCAGGCTGCCTTCGGAGAGATGCCCTTGTTGCCCTCCAGATGAAGACCTCCCTCTTTACCATCGCCTGACTCTGCAGGCCGCTTGGCTTCTACTTCTTCCCATCCATGTCTCTTCCAAAGCATGAGCGCCTTCTGTTCAGGTTACTACACTGGCTTGTGTGTGTGTGTGTGTGTGTGTGCGAGCGAAAGAGAGGAACAGAGACGAGAGAGAGAGAGAGAGAGCGAGCGAGCGAAGGAGTTTGTGGGATGTTGCGGGGTGATGGGTAGATTTATAGACTGTGAAATGTGATGCAGCCCCCCTGCGCCTGGCCGGGCGGTCCCAGGGAGGGGTCAGTGTGGAATGGACTGAGCGTGATGTTGGAGTTCAGGGTAAGGTCAGAGAGAACGCCTGGGCACATGGAGGGGGGGGGGACGGCCTGACTGGGGATCAAGCCTGCTGCTCGGCGCAGTGAGAGGCTCTGCTCATTAAAACAGCAGTTACATAACTCTGCCTGCCGGAGTCTGAACTGGAACAACTCTGATCATATTAGTTCTGCTCAGGAAGAAGTGAAAGCATACGCTAACAAAAGAGCTTATGTCAGGAGGGAATGGAACACGGGGAGAATTCTCAACATTGTATTCAAGCTTGCTTGGACAGTTCATAATGAAAAACATAGAATCAATGACCAGATTCCCCTCAGAGAGACGTGGGGTTTGATGATTCGTAAAAGTTGGAGAGAAAATACGTTTTAATTTAAAAAAAGGTTGGATGAATCAACTGGTGCACAAGCAGCTCTCGTGCAAAGTAAGGAAGCATATTTACAAGCTCACGTTACATAGTGTTTACCTGGTGACCAGCCAGACTTCTACAAAATAACATTTCCAGACAATGTTTTGGAAACAGAGCAGACGGATGATTTTGTTTGCAAGAGGCTGAGAAGATACCACAGCCAGTAAAGAGAACATTCCTTCTTTCAATTACATAACCTCAGTTTTGGCCTGAGGACACACACACACACACACACACGGTTATTGACGCCCCACACTCACACAGAAACACTTTCACATATACGGCTGCTACTCTGTTTATTATCTATCCTGATTACCTAGATACTTTTACCCCTACCTACATGTACATATGACCTCAATTACCTCGTATCCCCAGCCATTGACTCGGTACCGGTACTCCTTGTATAAAGCCTCGTTACTGTCATTTTATTGTGTTACTACACTGCTCAAAAAGATAAAGGGAACACTTAAACAACACAATGTAACTCCAAATCAATTACACTTCTGTGAAATCAAACTGTCCAATTAGGAAGCAACACTGATTGACAATACATTTCACATGCTGTTGTGCAAATGGAATAGACAACAGGTGGAAATTATAGGCAATTAGCAAGACACCCCCAATAAAGTAGTGGATCTGCAGGTGTTGACCACAGACCACTTCTCAGTTCCTATGCTTCCTGGCTGATGTTTTGGTCACTTTTGAATGCTGGCGGTGCTTTCGCTCTAGTGGTAGCATGAGACAGAGTCTACAACCCACACAAGTGGCTCAGGTAGTGCAGCTCATCCAGGATGGCACATCAATGCGAACTGTGGCAAGAAGGTTTGCTGTGTCTGTCAGCGTAGTGTCCAGAGCATGGAGGCGCTACTAGGAGACAGGCCAGTACATCAGGAGACGTGGAGGAGGCCGTAGGAGGGCAACAACCCAGCAGCATGACCGCTACCTCCACCTTTGTGCAAGGAGGAGCACTGCCAGAGCCCTGCAAAATGACCTCCAGCAGGCCACAAATGTGCTCCAACGGTCAGACACAGACTCCATGAGGGTGGTATGAGGGCCCGACGTCCACAGGTGGGGGTTGTGCTTACAGCCCAACACTGTGCAGGACGTTTTTCATTTGCCAGAGAAAACCAAGATTGGCAAATTTGCCACTGGCGCCCTGTGCTCTTCACAGATGAAAGCAGGTTCACACTGAGCACATGTGACAGACGTGACAGTCTGGAGACGCCGTGGAGAACATTCTGCTGCCTGCAACATCCTCCAGCATGACCGGTTTGGCAGTGGGTCAGTCATGGTGTGGGGTGGCATTTCTTTGAGGGGCCGCAGAGGTAGCCTGACTGCCATTATGTACCGAGATGAGATCCTCAGAACCCTTGTGAGACCATATGCTGGTGCGATTGGCCCTGGGTTCCTCCTAATGCAAGACAATGCTAGACCTGATGTGGCTGGAGTGTGTCAGTAGTTCCTGCAAGAGGAAGGCATTGATGCTATGGACTGGCCCGCCCATTCCCCAGACCTGAATCCAATTGAGCACATCTGGGACATCATGTCTCGCTCCATCCACCAACGCCACGTTGCACCACAGACTGTCCAGGAGTTGGCAAATGCTTTAGTCCAGGTCTGGGATGAGATCCCTCAGGAGACCATCCGCCACCTCATCAGGAGCATGCCCAGTCGTTGTAGGGAGGTCATACAGGCACGTGGAGGCCACACACACTACTGAGCCTCATTTAGACTTGTTTTAAGGACATTACATCAAAGTTGGATCAGCCTGTAGTGTGGTTTTCCACTTTAATTTTGAGTGTGACTCCAAATCCACACCCTCCATGGGTTGATAAATTTGATTTCCATTGATAATTTGTGTGATTTTGTTGTCAGCACATTCAACTATGTAAAGAAAAAAGTATTTAATAAGAATATTTCATTCATTCAGATCTAGGATGTGTTATTTTAGTGTTCCCTTTATTTTGTTGAGCAGTGTATTTCCATGATGAATATTTTTTTTGCTAATCTTTTCTAACTTTTTAACTGTGTTGTTGGGAAAGGGCTTGTAAATAATAATGTCATTGTAAAATCTACACCTGTTGTAGTCGGCGCATACAAAAAAATACAATTAGATTTGACACACACACACACACACACACACACACACACACACACACACACACACACACACACACACACACACACACACAGTTCCTGTGTGCTCCTCCACACCTCTCCAGCTGGCTGTAAGGAGAGAACACTGCATGGAGGGACGTGCAGCAGGGGAGGAGGGGGGGGGTGTACGGTTACCCTTTCAAAAGCTCCCAGGTGCTTTCCTTTCCCAGAGACAGGTGAAATGGGGCTGCCACTGCCCCTTGTAAAAAACACTCTAAAGCTACCAGGTGACTCGTTTTCTGCTCCAGTTTAAAAGGGGTGGGGGAGGGCTCACCAAGACTAAAAGACAAAGGCATGTGAGTAACCCGTCTTTGGGAATAACACCCTGCCGTACTGAACAGGAAGAACAGGTGTGTATCTTGAGCTCTTAAACCCCTCTCCTCAAATCAAAGTTTATTGGACGTGTACACAGCTGAGCAGATGTTATAGTGGGTCCCTATAGTGGGTGCAGCAAAATGCTTGTGTTACTAGCTCCTAACATAACATACAGTATATGAATAAAAATCCAGTATACACTGAGTGTACAAAGCAATAAGCACACCTTCCTAATACTGAGTTGCACTCCAATGATTCCCACAGCTGTATCATGTTGGCTGGATGTCCTTTGGGTAATGGACCATTCTTGATACACACAGGAAACTGTTGAGCATGAAAAACCCAGCAGCGTTGCAGTTCTAGACACACTCAAACAGGTGCCTGGCACCTGCTACTATACTCCGTTCAAAGGCGCTTAAATATTTTGTCTTGCCCATTCACCCTCTGAATGGCACACACACAATCCATGTCTCAATTGTCTCAAGGATTAAAACATCCTTATTTTAACTCCTTCTACACTGATTGAAGTGGATTTAACAAGTGACATCAATAAGGGATCATAGCTTTCACCTGGATTCACCTGGTCAGTCTATGTTAAGGAAAGAGCAGGTCCTAATGTTTTGTACACTCTGTGTATAATTAAGCAATAAGGCCAAAGGGAGTATGGTACATGGCCAATATACAAAGTCTAAGGGCCGTTCTTTCGCATGACGCAACGCAGAGTGCCTGGATACTGCCACGCCCTGATCTGTTCCACCAGTCCCTGTGCTTGTCTCCACCCCCTCCAGGTGTAGCTTATTATTCCTGGTGTATTTATCCCTGTCTCTCTGTGCCAGTTCGTCTTGTTTGTCAAGTCAACCAGCATTTTTGTGTCTCAGCTCCTGCTTTTTCCAGTCTCTCTTCTCTCTCCCTCCTGGTTTTGACCCTTGCCTGTCCTGACTCTGAGCCTGCCTGACCACTCTGCCTGCCCCTGACCTCGAGCCTGCCTGTCTTGTACCGTTTGGACTCTGACCTGGTTTATGAACTCTCGCCTGTACCCGACCTCCCTTTTGCTATAATAAATATCGGATCTCAACCATCCTGCATTTCGGTCTCGCCTTGTGCCTTTATAGATACAGCCCTTAGCCGTGGTTTATTGGCCATATACAACAAACCCAAGGTGCCTTATTGCTATTATAAACTGGTTACCAACGTTTAGTCAAACCTGTGGTATACCACGGCTGTCAGCCAATCAGCATTCAGGGCTCGAACCACCCAGTTTATAATCCAATATATAAATATGATTTTTTTTTCACTAGGCAAGTCAGTTAAGAACAAATTCTTATTTTCAATGACTGCCTAGGAACAGTGGGTTAACTGCCTTGTTCAGGGGCAGAACGACAGATTGTCAACTCCGGGATTTGATCTAGCAACCTTCCGGTTACTGGCCCAACGCTCTAACCACTAGGCTACCTGACACCCCTGAATCCAGTATGTAAATACGCAGTGTGTATAAACGGTGTAACAAAAGTGCAATGTACAGAAGGACATTGCAGAATGAGCAATGTGAAGAATACAGTATATGAATACACAGTGTGAAAAACATTAAATGTCTATATATTCATGGGACAGCAGTGTTGGCTGTGTGAGTCTTCCCAGAGACCTGGACAGTGTGTTTAATAATGAACACAGCAGCCTAATGGGATGTGGAATTGTGTGTGAACAATCAAAAGGCACAGCACACAGTGTGCTTGAGACGTAAATCGCCCTTTTATGTCAAACTGTCATCCCCTCTTAATTGTTTTCATTTGATTTATTTCACCTTTATTTAAAACAGGTAGGCTAGTTGAGAACAAGTTCTCATTTATTAACTGCCACCTGGCCAAGATAAAGCAAAGCAGTGCGACACAGACAACAACACAGAGTTACACATGGAGTAAACAAACATACAATCAATAGTACAGTAGAAAAAGTCAATATACAATGTGTGCAAATGAGGTAGGACAAGGCAATAAATAGGCCATAATGGCAAATAATGACAATCTAGCAATTAAGTGATAGATTGAGTGATAGATGTGCAGAAGATGAGTGTGCAAGTAGAGATACTGGGGTGCAAAGGAGCAAAATAAATAAAATATATAACAATATGGTGATGAGGTAGTTGGATGGGCTATTTACAGATGAGCTATGTACAGGTGCAGTGAACCGTGAGCTGTGAGGGAAATATGAGTCTCCAGCTTCAGTGATTTTTGCACTTATTTCCAGTCATTGGCAGCAGAGAACTGGAAGGAGAGGCGGCCGAAGGAGAAATTGGCTTTGGGGGTGACCAGTGAAATATACCTGCTGGATCGCGTGCTACGGGTGGTTGCTCCTATGGTGACCAGTGAGCTGAGATAAGGCGGGGCTTTACCTAGCAAAGACTTATAGATGACCTGGAGCCAGTGGGTTTGGCGACGAATATGAAGCGAGGGCCAGCCAACGAGAGCCTACAGGTCGCAGTGGTGGGTAGTATCAAAACACAACTCATTTCTTTTTGTATTCCAGTACACTCGTCGTGTTGCAATAGACTGCAGTGCTTCTCTGTAAAGCTCTTTTCATTCAGCGGTTTTCCAGAACCTTTTCTCTCTCAAGAGACCATGACAGAACTTGGACTGGGATGGTAGACACATTCCTAAGGGTGTGAAAAAAAGTGAGCTACGCCGCTGACGCTTCCCTGACAGTAACAGGCACGTCAACACAACAGGGCATCCCATAGACGCTTTCTCCACTATACAAGGGCACCTGGTTGAGATGGGAAAATGTCATTTACAGGACACCTGGTTGAATTGTAAGAAGCCTTCGGTCAACAGTATGTCACAAAACCCTACTATGACTGTGGTATTACACTAGCCTGGTCCAATATTGTATGCTGTAACCATCGAAGTTAACCACAACACATTTCGTATGGGAACGCCAAGATATTACACCCGACCTGATCCAAGACAATCTGCTCATTTCACTCATCTTCAAGGTTCAACGTGGTTCGTTTAATATGACCAGAAGTAGAAAAGTAGAAACTCTGCTTTGGCAAGTCCCCTCCCTCCAGACCGGGTGTTCAGGGATACAGATGGGTTTGATATCTCAGGGATTTTGATGTGAATAGCGTGACATGCTGTGATAGGCTCACACCCCTCACTTCCCCTCTGGAACGTACAGCTATTTCTCAGAATCGCCTGAATGACGTCACATGAGAGCACATGTATGTCTGTAATCGTGTTTGATAGCTGGAGCAAGAGCAGCCTTCTGGAAGGATCATACTTCACAATTGGAGACTTACTTTCAGATGTTGTTCAAACTAACAACAGAGCATTCAATCAACTCTGAATCTAACCACAATTAGATTAGGCCAAAATTGCATACAAGCTCATATCATACAAGCAATTTCCTCTGCTCAAAAATCGAGCTATTCTCCCAAACAGGATAACACTGGCATCGCGTCTGGTTTCACACCGATTGTCCTCGTTGCACTTCGTTTGAGGAGAGGCTAGGAGGGAACACACATTAACATTTCAGAACGATGAGAGAGCACGTTACTGTTTCATGAATAATTCCACCTGTGAAAGTCCTTCAGCTCTCATGAATAGCTCCCTTTGATATGCTCACCTGCTTTCGCTTCCCTCAGAGTAGCATAACAAGCAAGGGGAGCGTCGTGTGATTCGTGTTAAGGTGCCCGCTCTGGTGAGCCGCAGGCATAGGGTTTGTTATATACCATAAACGCTCCACAGTGTAAAACCTGTTGCATTTTCACTCATTATAATTAATGGCCTAGAGCAACTTTGTTACACAATCACAGCAAAATGATGAGCAAGACTATACATTCTGATGTTGTATGTCATGTGGCTTCTCTTACTACTTCAGTGCAAAAAAAAATATATATATATATTTACAATATTGGGGTAAATAGTTCTGTTCATTTTGTCTGACGCACTCTATTCTACTGACTTTATTCCACACCATCACCTTTCTGTTGCTTTCTGTTGATAGGCTGGCTGAGATTAAGGACCGGCTGGACTGTGTACTATAAATGCTCGACAAGAGACTAGAGGAGATAAAGAACAGTGATCAACCTCAGTCTAAAAGGGTGACCTCTGACGTCTTGAATTCCTGTAAACACTATTTCAGTTGTTTGGACAGCACTCGGTGAAGCGATTGAAGGAAGACAACGTTGATGACGATATGGGAAAATGTGATATGTCTCTTACGTAATCCAGTAGAAACATGTCAGCTACACACTTGGAAAAACCCACCCGAGTGCTTCCCCTAGTTCTCATATATGGGAATGCTGCTACTAAAAAAAGCATGAATTCATAAAATAATACAGTATTATTAGAATTTCAGCCTATCCAGGTGGGATGGAGTTTTTGGGCCACTGCATATGACATCACAATTGGATCTGATTATTCTGACCAATATTTTATTTGCATATGTATCCTCCTACTTTGAAGGGGTAAGCGGGAAGGCTCTAGTGCAGGGGTATTTAACTCTTACCCTACAAGGTCCAGAGCCTGATGATTTTCTGTTCTACCTGAAAATGTATTACACCCACCTGTTGTCCCAGATCTAAATCGGTGCCTGATTTAAAGGGGAACAATTAAGAAAAAAAGCAGTGGAACTGGCTTCGAGGTCCAGAGTTGAGTTCGAGGGCTCTAGAGTCTAGATCACACGTGCCAAGCTCATTCCACGGAGGGCCGAGTGTATGGGTGTTTCCGCTCCTCCCTTGTACTTGATTGATGAATTAAGGTTACTGATTAGTCAGGAACTCCTCTCAGCTGGTTGTCTAGGTCTTGATTGAAAGGATACATTTTTTTTTTTACCCGCAGACACTCGACCCTCGGTGGAATGAGTTTGACACCCCTGGTCTAGAAGATCCTATCCGCCAATCAGAGCTGTGTATGTAAATATATTTACATTTGTATCAACACGACCACACGATCAGGCTGAGCATTTCAATGGAAAAAGGAGGCTTAAGGAAATTTAAATTTAAATGTTAAAATAAAAACACGCACAGTGATCTATTAGACATACAGTAATGATTTAAGAATACAATTAAAAAGACTGCATGGGGGCAGTTTTAATGTAGAATAGGGGGAAAATAATCATAGGAATCTGTGAATATTTTCCAAAATATATGTTTTAACACTGTAATTACCACCACTGAGACTTTTAACGAGTAGCAAGTGTATCTATAGCATAAACACAATTTAATGCATTACTTACCAATTAAGTAACAACAACATGATGGTATCAGTATATTGAGTAATATGGAAGTTGCATATCAGTAGGCTACTATATCAAGGTATGCCAAAGCACAGCCAAAATTCCCTTCCCAAATGACTTGTAAATACACACTGAAAAAACATGGAAAGTGTGTAGTTGGTTGCAGTGCAAGTACTTTTCGAAAACCAGTCATCTGTGAGAGCATGGCCTGTCAGTCTTCTGGAACATCGCCTATAGTTTCCCACGACTTACTTGTAAAATGGCTCATGTGAAGTTCATAGGAGCATATCCAATTAGGTTACAAACAAAAGCTAACAGTCTATGTTCTCAGGAAATGAATGCATGGATACATTTTTCAACCATTTTCCATCTTAAAAAATAGGCATAAGAAATTACTTTGATTTCTGGTCAAACAGAATGAAAAGAGGTCAGAAAACATTACCAGAGAAAGTCTTAAAAGGAATACATCAAAACACGATAATGTTTAAGTAAATACCTCTGACAACTAATATCAATATTTAGTTTTGTAGAAATTGTTTGACTTCTGTAACTTTTACCAAAAACCCACATACAGTGGGGCAAAAAAGTATTTAGTCAGCCACCAATTGTGCAAGTTCTCCCACTTAAAAAAGATGAGAGAGGCCTGTAATTTTCATCGTAGGTACACTTCAACTATGACAGACAAAATTAGAAAAAATAATTCTCCAGAAAATCACATTGTTGGATTTTTAATGAATTTATTTGCAAAATATGGTGGAAAATAAGTATTTGGTCATCTACAAACAAGCACGATTTCTGGCTCTCACAGACCTGTAACGTCTTCTTTAAGAGGCTCCTCTGTCCTCCACTCGTTACCTGTATTAATGGCACCTGTTTGAAATTGTTATCAGTATAAAAGACACCTGTCCACAACCTCAAAGTCACACTTCAAACTCCACTATGGCCAAGACCAAAGAGCTGTCAAAGGACACCAGAAACAAAATTGTAGACCTGCACCAGGCTGGGAAGACTGACTCTGCAATAGTTAAGCAGCTTGGTTTGAAGAAATCAATTGTGGGAGCAATTATTAGGAAATGGAAGACATACAAGACCACTGATAATCTCCCTCGATCTGGGGCTCCACGCAAGATCTCACCCCGTGGGGTCAAAATGATCACAAGAACAGTGAGCAAAAATCCTAGAACCACACACCTAGTGAATGACCTGCAGAGAGCTGGGACCAAAGTAACAAAGCCTACCATCAGTAACACACTACGCCGCCAGGGACTCAAATCCTGCAGTGCCAGACGTGTCCCCCTGCTTAAGCCAGTACATGTCCAGGCCCGTCTGAAGTTTGCTAGAGAGCATTTGAGTGATCCAGAAGAAGATTGGGAGAATTGCATCTGACCATATGACACCAAAATATAACTTTTTGGTAAAAACTCAACTCGTCGTGTTTGGAGGACAAAGAATGCTGAGTTGCATCCAAAGAACACTATACCTACTGTGAAGCATGGGGGTGGAAACATCATGCTTTGGGGCTGTTTTTCTGCAAAGGGACCAGGACGAATGATCCGTGTAAAGGAAAGAATGAATGGGGCCATGTATCGTGAGATTTTAAGTAAAAACCTCCTTCCATCAGCAAGGGCATTGAAGATGAAACGTGTCTGGGTCTTTCAGCATGACAATGATCCCAAACACACCGCCCGGGCAACGAAGGAGTGGCTTCGTAAGAAGCATTTCAAGGTCCTGGAGTGGCCTAGCCAGTCTCCAGATCTCAACCCCAAAGAAAATCTTTGGAGGGAGTTGAAAGTCCGTGTTGCCCAGCAACAGCCCCAAAACATCACTGCTCTAGAGGAAATCTGCATGGAGGAATGGGGCAAAATACCAGCAACAGTGTGTGAAAACCTTGTGAAGACTTACAGAAAACGTTTGACCTCTGTCATTGCCAACAAAGGGTATATAACAAAGTATTGAGATAAAGTTTTGTTATTGACCAAATACTTATTTTCCACCATAATTTGCAAATAAATTCATTAAAAATCCTACAATGTGATTTTCTGGATTTTTCCCCCCTCATTTTTTCTGCCATAGTTGAAGTGTAGCTATGATGAAAATTACAGGCCTCTCATCTTTTTAAGTGGGAGAACTTGCACAATTGGTGGCTGTCTAAATACTTTTTTGCCCCACTGTATCTTAAAGATATATTTTTATTTATCACCCTCATGAGGATGAAGGATAATGAAAGTTAGCACATGTAACAAGTAAAGGTAGACCTACCAATTAATGTTTATAACTGATATACATTTTTATTTATTAAAACTTTGAATTCTATCACCAAATCAATAACAGAATTGGGAAAAATCAGTAACAGAATTACTGTAATTGAATTGGCTACAATGGGAAATCATAGTAGGCACAAATCAGAGTTGGGTCATCTGCTATTGTCCACCCTTCCACTGGCATACTGTTATGTTCAGCTCATTCTTTCTCTTTCTGTTGTCTGGTAATCAAAGCGAGAGTGTGAAAACAGTCTGGACAACCCCTCCAGCTCTCTGCCTCTCTCTTCTCGCTCTTGCCAGTTAATGTTACTTCTCCCGGCTCTTACTGACACCTTACCCATGAGCCCCCTCTCTTTCCATTTACTGTAACCAGCATCCGCGCTGGCCATCGCTTGGCCATCGCTTGATTCTAATGAACTCTACCCCCAAACAAGACCAAATTTGGTCCAGACCAAATCTGAACTAATCACAGGCGTCTATGTTTCAACTTTGGACAGCACAGTACAGTAAGAGTACCAATGTCCAATGTCTGTAGGAGCGACTGGCCGCATCGTGGCCACACACACCACAATCTGGAGCCCTATATGTGTGAATTCAGGATTCTAACAGTTAATGGCATTGGTACCTCTGTACTCTACTGTGCTGTACTGTGAAACATATACATCTAGGATTGGTTGAAATTTGGTCCGGTCCAGAACAACACAATTTGGTCTTGTTTGGGTGCAGAGTTTATGAGAATAATAGCTATTGTGTAGAATAATACCCCAAAATGAAAAGGAGGATATAGCATATTTCTACCTTTGTGTACCTATTCAGGATACATCACCATGAAGATAATGATATATCCATAATTATGCCTTTCTATGTAGTACAGATCAGGGACCCATGATGTAATTACGTTACTGTAATTCTGTTACAGGGTGCAAATTCACATCACTTACTGTAGTTCAATAACCAAAACATATTTTTTCAAAGTCAAAGTGTCATATTATAACTGACACCCCATTATTGCTGCATCTTTGCATCCTAATTCAGAGCAGATATTTAACAGAGTTTTGGGAAACGTGGTCGCATTAAAAACTGAGGGAGATTTTACTGTTACCAAACTTTGCACCTGCACCATTCTTCCAGTAAATGTGTTTTTGTTCAATTTTCTGTGTACATTTTTCAAAGTAGTCCTGGTGCATATACATATGCAAATACATTCATTAAAAATCCTACAATGTGATTTTCTGGATTTTTTTTCTAATTTTGTCTGTCATAGTTGAAGTGTACCTATGATGAAAATTACAGGCCTCTCTCATCTTTTTAAGTAGGAGAACTTGCACAATTGGTGGCTGACTAAATACTTTTTTGCCCCACTGTAGTTGTATGGTTATACTTTGAAATCAGTGGCTTTTGTTTGGCATACATTTTAAAGTGAAGAAATCTGAGTCTGAACATCATTCTATTACGTGGAATCTCCCTTGAAGCAATAGATCCATAATTACACTTTATTACCATGCTGAGTCACAGGTGGACTTTAACAACATGATCTGAGTGCATCTCGTATTATTCTGTACAGAAATCTGAGACACTCCATTTGGTATGATACGTTACGTTTCGTACGGTATGTATAAATTTGTGGATGTCATCATCCATTTCGTATGCTATATTACAAATCACAATTCGTATGATATGTTACGAATTGCAATTCATACAATATGTAAGGAATTTTGCTAAATGTACATGTTACAAACTAACAAAACATGTATGATATGTGACGAATTCCAATTTGTTGTGGCTAACGATGGCTAGGTGGCTAATGCTAACGTTAGCTAGCACTAGGGGTTAGGAGTTAGGTGGAAGGGTTAGCAAAAATATGTACGTTTAGGGGACGGGTTAGCTAACATGCTAAGTACCTGCAAAGTAGCTAAAAAGTAGTAAGTAGTTACAAAGTTGCTAATTAGCTCAAATGCTAAAGTATTCAGTCATGAGATTCGGACACGGAACCTTTGGGTTGCTAGACATTCACGTTATACACCTACCCATCCACTCTGACCAACCAACCTCTACATTTTTTGCCTTAAGTAATCTTCTATCTTATGTAACCATACTCTAACCATATCTACAAAATTATGTGGACACCCTTTCAAATTACTGGATTCGACTATTTCAGCCACACCCATTGCCGATAGGTGTATAAAATTGAGCACACAGCCATGCAGTCTCCATTGACAGAGGAACGGACTTACTGAAGAGCTTAGTGACTTTTAACGTGGTACAGTCATAGGGTGTCACCTTTCCAAGAAGTTACATTTCTGCCCTGCTAGAGCTGCGCCAGACAACTGTAAGTGATGTTATTGTGAAGTGGAAACATCTAGGAGCAACAATGGCTCAGCCACGAAGTGGTAAACCACACAAGCTCACAGAATGGGATCGTGGAGGGCTGTAGAGTGCACCACGCAAAATTAATCTGTCCTCGGTTGCAATACTCACTACCGAGTTCCAAACTGCCTCTGAAAGCAACGTCAGCACAATAACTGTTCGAGCTTCATGAAATGGGTTTCCTTGGCCGAGCAGCCACACACAAGCCTAATATCACCATGACCAATGCAAAGCGTCAGCTGGAGTGGTGCAAAGCACCCCGCCATTGGACTCTCAAGCAGTGTGAACGTGTTCTCTGGAGTGACGAATCACGCTTCACCATCTGGCAGTCCGACAGACAAATCTGGGTTTGGCGAAGGAGAACGCTACCTACCCCAATGTATAGCGCCACCTGTAAAGTTTGGTGGTTGGAGTAATAATGGTCTGGGGCTGTTTTTCATGGTTCGGGCTAGGCCCCTTCGTTCCAGTAAAGGGAAATCTTAACCCTACAGCATACAATGACATTCTAAGCGAGTTCTGTACTTCCCACTTTGTGGCAACAGATTGGGGAAGGCCCTTTCCTGTGTCAACATGATAATTCCTGCATGCACAAAGTGAGGTCCATACAGAAATGGTTTGTTGAGATCAGTGTGAAAGAACTTGACTGGTCTGCACAGAGCCCTGACCTCAACCCCATCAAACACCTTTGGTATGAATTGGAACACCAACTGCGAGCCAGGCCTAATCACCCAACATCAGTGCCCGACCTCACTAATGCTCTTGTGGCTGAATAGAAGAAGTCCCTGTAGCAATGTTCTAACATCTAGTGGAAAGTCTTCCCAGAAGAGTGGAGACTGTTTTAGCAGCAAAGGGGGGAGCAACTCCCTACTAATGTCCATGATTTTGGAATGAGATGTTCAACGAGCAGGTGTTCACATACTTTTGGTCATGCAGTTTATCGTACTCATTTGAGTGTCCCGGATTTACATTTACTATGTCTAGTCTATGAGACCAGGCTGACTTTAACGGTACGTTCATGTAAAATGTTCATACGTTTGTAAATTACATCGTCCTTCAAATCAATGTTGTTGATGATGATAGACACAGTATGATCTACCTATGTATGAATTAGATTGCTGGTAATAGGGTATTTAGTGATTACGAAACCTATTTATTTGTGCAAGTGTTTCCAGAAACATTAAAGCACATAAATGCTTCTGAGTTCTGTGATCACTGCAAATCAGTCAATTAAATGTTGGCTATCAAATCAAATGTTATATGAACACATGTATGTATGTATGTATGTATGTATGTATGTATGTATGTATGTATGTATGTATGTATGTATGTATGGGTTAGTGTTAATTTAGACAAAGTATTTAAAAGTCAGCTGTGTGTTTCTGTTTCATAAAGCTGTTAAACGATTACTTTTTCGTAACTTGTTGAACTGACTAATGCCATACATCCTGCTAAACTAAAAGCAATGTATCATTATATCGGTTACAGAATCTAGACTCGCGGATAAATTGCATCCATTTGCTTGTAACCTATTCGGCGCCGGTTTGCTATGGGTGCTACGGACCATTGGGAGCTAAGCGAGGAGAACTGTCATCTATAGTTGATAAAACTATAGATGACATAACACCTGCGAGGCTATTGTTGACCACTACATTCAAACACACGCTATATTCTATCATAGCCTACCTATTTATTCTACAGCCAAATTAAACAGTAAAGTCAATGCTTTCGTCCGAACATAGATAGGAAATGTGTTTGCGTGGAAGTCAATATGCAGTCTGCTGAAAAAAATGATACAAACATTTTAGGAAAACTCACCAGAAAAGTACAGATTTTGCACGGCGACAAGTCTACGGAGGCATCGGGTTTTGCTGTACTTCCACTGACATTTCTCTGTAATTACATGTGGTGTTGACTTGTAACAAACGTCGTATCCTCTTCTATTCGGAAGAAGAAGAAAATACAGAAACGGTATAGTTAGATCTATTACTTTTTGCGTAGTTACTTAGGCTACTGCCACCGTTTCTAGTCTGACGAGGTTTGTTCTCGAAAGGGGAGGACGTTGACAACTTACTACGAATTGAGTGGTACTGAACCCTACAGTGTATACACACGTGACCCTCCCCCACAGTCTCCTTCGTTTCGTCGATGAGGCCCGACTCGCCCTCGACGCACTCATTGGACGAAGCAGATCAGAGGGGGAGTTAGAGGGACTCTCAACAACATACCCCGCTTTTACGTGCGCAAAACACCCGGTCATAGCGAGGGAGCCTGACAGCAGTTTTAGGCCAGTAAATAAATGTATGCCGTTAAATGCAGAAAGAGTTGTTTGGAAAATCAGTTTTACTTTGAGTTTGCGGTTATCAGTGTTCTGTTTCTTTGTTTTTCTCAGTCAATAATAGCCCACTATTCACTGTACTTGTGAAAATTGGCTGTCTTCAAAGTGCTTGTATGCAATGTATATCACAATCACCTGCTTCTAATTTAAATCTGACAACTCCAAACGGATGCAGCTCTAATTCTGGAAGTAGAAATGTAGCTAGTAATAAACAGAAATTGTGATTATGCATGATGTAACAGGATTATATCTGGACATGGAATGCCTGTATCAGATAACTGGAGCGAAGGCTATTTTTATCCTCTAATCTTTCACACCTCATCTCTGTGTTTTCATTTGGCAGTGTTTACATAAATAGATTTACCAAATCTGCATGAAATGCTAATAATATTGGTGGGATGAACTGCCCTGTGGTCTGTTTGTCAACTGTCTGGTATGAAGTGATTGGTGTTTGACAGGAGAGGGTTGTGGGTTTGGGGTAAGTTTGTGTGTTGTCCCTGTCATGTCCCAGAGAGGCAGGTCTAACTTAACCCTAACTGGAGAAATCCCGGAATCAGACAAATCTACCCTGATCTACCACTGGTCTGGACTGGTGGACTGGGCAGGCAGAGGTCTAACAGCCGTCTCTGCTTACTTTAACTGAGAGGGGTAAATCGTACGTAATACAAACAGGTACTGATGAACAGCATTTTCTTAATAAGCATATACTCAAATGAACAAGAAGGATGTTCTGTTAGTTATAGCAACATGTATTACACCATAAGGCACGCTGTTTGTGGTTGGAATGAGACTACTGGAGTTTGCTCAGAAGATTAAGGATTACAGAAGTAGTGGCCAACTGTAAATACTTCACCACTGTTTACGACCCTCATACTCTATCTATGTGCTGACCCACACAGCGAGAGGGTTTGTAATGAACTTTGTGTGTGTTCTAATTGGACAACAGCAAGGTTGAAGCTCATATACAAATGACAGAGTGAAACATACCATTGATCATGCTGTTCCACTAATCTGTTCATTAATTAAGCAATAAGGTCCGAGAGGTGTGGTATATGGCCAATATACCACGGCTAAGGGCTGTTCTTATGCACGATGCAACGCGGCAATATACCACAAACCCTGAGGTGCCTTATTGCTATTATGAACTGGTTACCAATGTAATTAGAGCAGTACAAAGAAATGTTTTGTCATACCCGTGGTAAGGCTTTCAGCCAATCGGCATTCAGGGCTCAAACCACCCAGTTTATAATCATGATTATAACAGTGTTGTATTGTCTAGAGATTTCTGACCCAGATATGCCAGCATGATCATTTGTTTGGAAACCTACTTATTATATACTACAAGCTTGTGTTTTAGATGGGTATAGTTCATCTTGTTAAGAGAGAAATCACTGATTGCCCTTCTCACCATTGTGGAGTAGTTTTTAAGTAGATAATACATCAGTTTTATTTTGGTATTTTGGAAATGCAGTTTGATAGTGAAATCGATGTTGTTTTTTGGTTGGTCTTTGTTAGAACATATCACACCGAGAAGACATCCATTATCACCCTCATGTTACATTTCATTAGCCCGTGTGTCCTGCTAAAACTCCCCTCTCTCCAACGGCTCCTTGAGATTTCTCTGAAGAGATTTCACCAGCGGCTTCTGATGACATGATGACATAAGGTCTTTATTAGTGCTGGGCTCCTATGAACACAGAGGCATACTTTCATTTCCTGCTCTGCACCTGAGGGGCAGAAGAGATACGGAAATAAAACAGCCTGAGCCGAACCCTCTGGGTCGTCAGTGGTGTGAGGCATGTGATGGCCTTGCTGCTGCTGTTGTTTCATTTGATACTTCCTGGTTTACGCCCTATCTATCACTCACTCCCTCTACTTTAAACAGTGAACTACACTCGAGCAGGTCTATTGCCGCTTTTGTAGACAGCAAAATGGTTCGCCCCAAGAGGATCCATGCAGCCGATTCCCTGGTGTAAGTGTTTTGCTCGAACCGCTCAATGTGTTACTGTAAGACCGTACAGAGGCACTAGGGAAGTATATGAATACCATAGTAGTAAGGATATGTGTGCCAGAGCACAATGTTCTCCTCCGGGAAAGGTTATGGTATTGATCTCCACCTTTTAAAAAGGGAAATAGAGCAGAGTTTACGTCACCCTATTGATTGATGTGCTTGAGTGATGTGGGCTCAGTCACATGGGCTCATATTTACAATACATATCCCCAATAAATATGGATGAACATATAAACGTTTTAAATCAAATCAATTCAATCTTTATTAATAAAGCACATTTCAGACATGGAATGCAACACAGTGTGCTTTCCAGGGAAAAAAAACGAATAATGGTCTCTTTTTGCTTGTGCTGTGGGGGAAATGATTGGGATTCGTCTGTGTTTGCCATTCATAGAGATTCAAGTGAACCTTTGTGTTGGGCACTGTGGGATTTATGTAACAACACGTAATTACAGGGTACAATGTATGGTTGTGGTTGGACAGGTTCGAGACTCGAACCAAAAATAGGTTATTTTCATGTTCCTCCAGTTCTCCAGGTCCATCATAAAGCTGCTTAAATGGCCTCTCTTTTTGAGTTGACTTGTGCTTAAAGTCCCTGGGACAGCCAGGCCTAGCGTGCTCCTTGCCAGAGACTCGTGTCTCGTGCTGTCAGACCCAGTTCCTGACTCTGGAACACAGTCTCTCCCAGGTGTCTTCTGAGAAGTTCACAACTCCTAAGGATTACACTGTTGTGGTATTACTATTTCTTCTGCTGATTTGTTTATGCATTTGTAGTAATAACCGTACGTCGGGGAAGGAGTAAGGAAATGGAGGACGTCTGTATCCAGAGCATGAGACGATTGGCAATTGTCTCCAATTCAGAGTGGATTTGTGAGCTGTCCAGTTTATCTGGGGGAGTGAGGTGCTGGATAGGTAATGCTGGAATTTAAACCTCACGTGTGTCTGTTAGCTTTCACTGTCAGGCAGTGGTGGTAAAAGTACTCAATTGTCATTGTTAAGTAAAGATACCATAACAGAAAAGGTCTCGAGTAAAAGTGAAAGTCACAGAGTAAAATACTACTTGAGTAAAAGTCTAAAAGTATCAAAAGTACATGAATTTGCTAAAATTCCTTATATTAAGCAAACTAGACTGCACCATTTTGATTGACGGATAACCAGGGGCACACTCCAACACACATAATTTACAAACAAAGCATTTGTGAGTCCGCCAGATCAGAGGCAGTAGGGATGACCAGGAATGTTCTATTGATAAGAGTGTGAATGGGATCATTTTCGTGTCAAAATGTAATAAGTACTTTTGGGTGTCAGGGAAAATGTATGGAGTAAAAAGTACGTTATTTTCTTTAAGAATGTAGTGAAGTAAAAGTGAAAGTTGGCAAAAATATATATAGTAAAGTACAGATACCCCAAAAAACGACTTAAGAGGTACTTGAAAGTATTTTTTACTTAAGTACTTTGCACCGCTGCTGTCAGGGTTAGGATCACAGCACAGATGCACATTTGAATTCACTGGGCCAATACTGACTGAAAATGTGATCTTGTTGTTGTGACATTGATTGCAATTGCCTTTGTACGCTGAAGAAGGGATCACACACGAACCGTTCATGCGGCAATAAAAATATGTACATTTAAGTTGATTCACCGGAGTGCTGTCCTATTTTAGTTCTTTACATGTTTATTATCTCCCAGGTAAACGAAGAAGGAAGTCAAAGGGGTGCCATCTGACAAGATTATAGAGGTGTCACACCCTGACCATAGTTTGCTTTGTACGTTTCTATGTTTTGGTTGGTCAAGGTGTGATCTGAGTGGGCATTCTATGTTGGATGTCTTGTTTGTCTATTTCTATGTCTGGCCTGATATGGTTCTCAATCAGAGGCAGGTGTTAGTCATTGTCTCTGATTGGGAACCATATTTAGGTAGCCTGGGTTTCACTGTGTGTTTGTGGGTGATTGTTCTTGTCTCTGTGTTTTGCACAAGATAGGGCTGGTTTTGGTTTTCCACGTTTATTGTTTTTGTTGGTTTATTCATGTCTCGTGTTTTTATTAAAGAACATGAATAACCACCACGCTGCGTTTTGGTCCGCCTCTACTTCACCTAAAGGAAACTGTTACAAGAGGCCATGTTTCATTTCCCCCAAACACCTTCTAATCTTGACCTTGCACAAGCATAGACTTTCCCCTCCCAATCTCATGCAGATATTTTACAGCATCATTAACTCCATGATAATGGCATTACAAGAGTCTTATCACAACCTATCAATGAGATGGGGATTAAAAGAGGTACTATTGTTTGCTTAATCTGACATAAATACATGTTTCGCTCCAGCAGGAGCAGCTGTGACTCAAGAGGTGAGAAATAATTCATGGGTGTATCCGTGAATTAAAGGCAGGGGAACACTACATGACGGGCAGACCCTTTAAAAGGGCAGAGACGGGCTGGAAATGAGCAGCCCCATATGATCGTCAAAGTCCCAGAATAGAAGTTAGAGATTTGATAGATCCCATATCCCTTAGGTACTTAGCATTTTTCATTGGACAGATGTAAGATCCTAATTTGATCATCCTGTGGCAGGAGAACTCCTGCAATACGGGACATCTAAAACTTGTAGTGTATTTGAGGTTTAGAAAGGCTTCTGAAGTTTGTCATTTCCACTTTGACATTTCAGACTTGATTTTATCTTAGGAAAAATGCATCAACCCCTACACAGATGTCCATGAATTATAATCTATATAATAATTACATGTTCCTCTTGCTGCAGGATTATTTTCCTGCTGTAGTAAACTGGCTCGAGATCCTACATCTGTACAATACTCAACTGTCAAGTCTAATCAAGAACTCTGCATGCTGTATGATAAGGTGATACTGTATATAGGGATCTGCCCAGTGCATTTTGGGAAGTGGTACTGTGAACTGGTTTGACAAACATACTGTCAATTTGGTTGTTTAGGGCATTTTTTAAACTGTTATTGAGTTACAGTGTTTGCTACTTCAGACGCTTTAGTCTTGAACGTTCACTCAACAATCTCCCTGTTAAATCTCCTTTCTGTCAGTTCAGTTCCCTTCCAAAGAACCTGTTCCATGAGACAAACTTGGCCATGTCAGAGGTATTCCATTGACAGGAAACAGAATGTATTTCAGATAAGCAGCGTTATTCTGCCCCCTTATATGGCCATTATGATTTTATCCAAGATGTGAGTCATATTGAGTATTAATGGGACATCTTATCATCACTGGTGGAATGAGGGCTGTACAGTGAGCATGCAGGCTGCTGTGAATGAGGATGCATTCAGCGCTGAACGTTCTGCTCTGAAAGCCGTCCTGATATCGACCATGACCAAACACCGACAGGGATGAAGCAAAGACGGCCTAGCTCTCCTTAACTTCACACTATGTACTACACTGGTGCAGCATGACCTCTGGAAGAGTCGCTGTGATGAATTGGAGGACTAACTTTTTTTTTATAGAGGATTGAAAGCCTTTTTGTAGTGCTCATATACGTAATACAATTATGATAAGAAGGAGAAATCCAACTTAAGTGGGCGCAGACTTGTTCCGTGTTTTACGTTTCTGTCTGTGTCTGTTCCAAGGATTTGTAGCATAGCTATGCATGTCCTTTGCATTGAGGAGGGAGAGTGAGTGAGTGGGGGAGAGAGAGAGAGGGAAAAGGATTGAACCACCTGAAGAGTGAATCACTGTTTATCCCCAATCAAGCTCTAAAATCTGTCCTATTCCTGGAAGCTCCTACAGCACTGTAAGGCCATGGCCTGCATTCACCTTCCTTTTAACATTAAAACTGCTGGGCCTCGAAGGGACCCCCTTTCAAGCTAATGAGCAGTCATTTTGACTGCAACATTCTAACTAATTAATACATGTTATATATATTATCGCAAAAAAAATAATAATTTGGTTGTGTTTACAAAGTGCTAAGGTAACATTAGAATTTTGATTTATATTTAATTTCAAATAACACAATAGCATTTTCCGGCCCTACTGTAGGGAGAAGCCGGGGCACTGGGTAAATCCATAAAGACAATGACATGCCCTCATAAAACTGTTTATGACTCCAGTTCTGTATGTGATATTAAGATTCTAACATCGGCAATGTGTTATATAGACTTCTTTAGGAAAAGTCAAGGACAGAGGGTGGCACGACTTTAAAAATGGCAGAGTAATAATTGTTTTAAATTCATGAGCAGTCCAGATGACTGTTTACAAATGAAAGTCCGCCAGTACTCTCAGCATCAGCCCCACTCACAGATCACGGGTCTGTGTCAACTGTTTGCTCAGTCACTCTCACACCAGATGGCCAGAGACACGTAATACTGAATGTGTGGGTGATACTGAACATGTGGTTGATAATGAATAGAAGCAAGGTGATGCTGGAAACATTGAAATGCTCATTGCTTGGATTCTAAAGAAATTGAGTAAAGTCCTTCCTGGTTAATGGGAGGGTTGTTGAAAAACCATGTATTTCATGAACAGGAAGCCTAGCTCTTCCCTTTGATGCTCTCTGCTGCTCTCCTGTCGTTGGGGCAAAGGCCTTCCCAGCAAGAACCTTCTATGTAGACTTGTATGTTGAGGACTCATCACATAACTCTAACTGTGTTGTCAGGCATGTCCTGAGCTAGCTATAGGAACATCTGATGTTTAGAAAGTTGCACTTCTTTTTGCTGGAGGACATAAACAAAGTCATTTTCAAAGATTGTAGAACAAACACACACACGCATGCGAGCGCACACACACACACACACACACACACACACACACACACACACACACACACACACACACACACACACACACACACACACACACACACACACACACACACACACACACACACACACACACACACACACACACACACACACACACACACACACACACACACACACGCACACGCATCCCTCACAGAGGCCTGTAAGCCCAGATAGAGGCCTGATGGTAGTGCACATTAAACCCATTAAGTCTGGTGGAGATTATGTCCTATAGCAGCCAGCCCAGCCCAGGAGTGGGCAGGCAGATGGACAGCGTCTGTGACCCCCAGGGAAGAGGCAGAGAGAGAGAGTACCCCCCCCTTTAGTATCACTTCAAGATGTGACCACAGATCCTATTCAGACAACTGGCAGACAGTCATGTCTTATTAATGCCCTATAACACAACACTGAGCACAGCCAGTTACAATAGCTTAGATATTTTCTCATCTTGTTCTGTGGATCTTGTGTAAGTGCTATGTAAAGCTCAGAGATAGTGATTCATTGGAAATACACATACACAAAATACACTGTACACATTTACTGTCTGTTTAGTAAAAGGTTAAGACTTCCATTTGTCAACTGTCTTTTTTATAATGTTTTATTACTGTAAAACAAGGCACGTCAACAGGTTGCATGGCAACAGGCCTGATGCCTGGTAACCTGTAAGGTTACCTAATGTTATTTTTCCTGGGAGGAATCGCAGATGGAGAGGGAACAATCAAGTTGTTTATCAGATCCGGCCTCCTGCAGGGAGGACATTGGTTTTATGATACAAACATCACTGTGACCCGTCCTCTTGTTTGTGTTTTATCCTGGTGATAGAGATGTGACGACTGTGACTGCACCACGCTGAGGTTGTCATCCTGTCAGATAGGTTCATGGAAAAAGGCCTCTGGGTCCGGGACCCCATGGAGCTGCTGATGTTTGTAGGAGTAGGACCAGAAGCACAGGCTGTGTGTGTTTTGTGTGTGTGCATGTGTTGACACTTGATTCTGTGTGTTTTTGCATATGTGCATGGATGTGCATCTGTGTGTATAGGGGCAGATGTATGTATACATTTCCAGGCGCTGAGAGGGAATAGAATGGCATTGGTCCTGGATTAAGATAAGGCTGTGTAAGTAAGTTTCATAAACCGTGTGTGTGTGGTGCCTGTGTTTGTGTGTTTGTCTACCGGAACAAATTATGCTTTGGAAAGATTTTTTGATAATACAATTTCATTTTGATATCCCCTCCCCATCTGCTATAGTACTCATATTATTTTCCCCATGGCTCATTAACCTTTTGTGCTTTGCAAGGCAAATGATATCATGGGCAGTGGTTTTACCTGGCCCTGCCATGCAGGCAGGACTCTCTCCTTTGTTTATACTCAAATGAGTGGTGGACCTTAGCGGCAGGGGGCTGATAACATCTCTGCTGAGAGGCAGCATCTTGCTAGAGCCTCCCTCTACTGACGGGTTCATCTCCCTGGATGAAGCCAAGGGGAGCCTGCTCCAATATTGGGCTCCACTTTGTTTCCTACCCGCAGACAACACGCTTCAAGGGGGCTGCTGTAGGGCAGAGTTACTTTAGAGTCAGATGAAAATCAAGCAAGGAGGTTTAAAGAGTAATTGCAGAGTTACTCTGGCGGAAAAACACTAGCAACCCAGCCAAAACACTGAGGCTGTAATTCCCAGAGAACCTATCCCAAATGTGCAGGACTGCACGCAGATGTGCATACAAATACACACGGTCAAGAAAACACCCACTCACACACAGATGGGAGGTTTCCGTACACACGTCATACATCTTGGCTGGAGAGAGGCCTGCATTGCGGAGAGACATTCCTGGAGTAAGTGAACTGGGCAGATAGTGTATTGGCACGCCTGTCCACAGCGATGGCACAAGGTTGAAGTGTCTTTGGCTCAGAGTAGTCAGTTAGTCAGGCAGCAGCATCACATAAAACCTCCAAGCAGACCCATGGTGTCTTACGCCTCAATCATACCTACAGCGTCATTGAGCAAAATGGTACGCAGCGTTATCTGGATATGTGTGCAACAAAAGTTAAACGGTCACCTTCCGCTACCATTTCTGTTACCCCGTCTACACATACAGTTTGACACATAGGTTCAATAAATCCAACGTTACGCACCACACAGAACACACCTTAACTGCCTCTACAACGCAATCCTGCAAGGCAAACGCAGCGGTCCATTGGAAATGACTGTACTTCTGTTGTACCAAAATGCAATGATGTTGTCGGTGTGACGAGGCGTTAGTGAGTGAGGCATAGATGAGACTGACCTGTATTGTTGCCACCTTCACCATCCACCTTCGCCATGCTCTTAAACAGTGTTTTCTATGGCACCTTCCCCCAATTTCCCCCTTTTCATCCCCTGGAGGGGAGATTTACACATGTTCTCTTCTGTCACATAATAGGAGTCCACCTTGGGATAAGACTCATATCCTGAGTGTAAGACAAGAGAGCGGCTCCTGAGACACTCCAGGCGGCTCCTGTTATCAGAACATATTGACCTTAAACTGAGATTAACCCCTAATCCTAATTCCAATCCTAACCCTTGCCAACCACACCAGCTTATGTGGTCAGCCAGGCCAGACAGACACCACACCTTCAGCCTGGCGGTGGTCACATCTAGGTTAAGTCATATAAAAACACCCCAGGACCTGACAGCAGGTCAGCATCCACAGCTTTTATTAATGCCGCCTGGTCAGGAAAGTCCATGGTAATCCTCTTGCACCTAATCGAGTTAAGAATTTATAGCGTTTTAGACCTTTTTATTGTCAGAGAGAGCCTTGTTGGTTTTAATGCTGATCGTTGATGCCCATGCTACAATAGGCACATACTGAGGAGTCAGTCATTGCATTCACTTGCAGTTGCACATGCACATAGAATGACTGTGTAATTGTAGAATTACTACATGGACTGAAACATTGGCACTAAAGTATGTGGAGATTATCCAGGGTAAATGGAGAGGACAAGAACTAGAAGAACAAATAGTATAAATTAACTAATTAATCATATCAAGAGATTTGTGAGTGTGTGTGTGTGTGTGTGTGTAGTGTGTGTGTTGTCTGCCTGCTTGTGTTTGTGTGATATTTGAATGACACACAATTCATTTTCCTGGTAATGGTAATCTGGGGTCTGCTATAGAAATATATTGGAACATTATTGTTATTTCCCAGAAATGCTCTGTGATGGAGAACAGCTGGAACGTGACAAAGCCTTCTTACATACAGTATGAGCGCTTAACCCTGGGGTTCAAAAGATGTAATAAAGTATTTCCACAGTTTCAGTCTATTGGAACATCAGCAAAGTGATGAAGTATAATCAGGAAATGTGATTTTTAGCCCCTGTAGTAGTAAGTTACAGTCCAGTTGTTACCTCTTATACAGGAGATCTTCTTAGAACTTCCTGTCTGTGATAGCCACTAACTCTGTGGCTTTCCATAGCTAACCAACCAGGTTCAATGTTAGCTAGCTAACATTAGCTATAACTAACCAAGCAAATGAGAGATACGAATAATGAGATCATACACGTCACTTTAGCTAGCGAGCCAGCTAATGTTGAAACTTGAAATGAAAACTACTTTTACTTGAAAGATTCATGCAGGATAGCAACGTCATGAGTTGGGATTACGGTTCATTGTTTAGCTAGCAAACTAGCTACATGTCTTAACTATCCATTTTAACTGTCCATTTTAACTATCCATTTTAACTGTCCATTTTAATATGATGTCACTGCAACAACTGTTATCCAGAGCAACTTACAGGACCAATTAGTGTAAGTACCTTGCTCAAGGGCACATTGACAAATTTGATTCACCTTGTCAACTCAGGGATTCAAACCAGCGACCTTTCGGTTACTGTCCCAACGCTCTAACCGCTAGACTACCTGCTGCAAACACTTTACACTCACTACAACTGTCTGGGATGTTACAGATGAGATGTGTATGTGTGTGTGCGTGCGTGCGTGCATCGGGGAGTGTGAAGCGGATGCTACCCCAGGATGTTTGATTTCCTCCCCCGTGTGTACTGGATCAGTCTCCCTCTGGGTGTAAAGAGACATAGAGAAGAACAGAGCTGAGACCCGGGGCCACCAGCCAGGCCTCCAGCCCACGTCTCTGGACCTGGGCCACCTGACCCATTCTTCTCTGGGCATAAGCCAAGATTATTGAGCTGTTTAGTTCACCAGATGCTGCAGCGCCACTGGATGAGTTCCGTCTGGCCTGGATGGGCACATATATAAGGGGGATTAGAGTGTTGCTGGGGCCGAGCAGCGGGTGCCGGCAGGAGGCCGTCCACACACAGCTGTGTGTCTCTGTGTTTCATAATGCCCCAGCTTCACCCCCACCGCCCCCTCTGAAATATAACTTTTGTGACTGACCGCCTTGATTCCGTCTTATGTATCAATATTTGAAGTGGTGTTTTTTACATTGGATAAAAGCAGAGACACAGAGCTACAAAATTGTATATCAAACACAGCATTTGAGGAAGAATGGGAAAGTGATTCTGCTTTGAAAGTTGATAAACTTGTAACCTCACTTTTGAGAAAATGGCCTTTGAATATTTTTGGTACCTACTGGAGAGCCTTTCTTTGTCTACACCCATTCAGCATCGTTCACACCCTCTTAAGCTTTAACTAGACCAATCTCTTTAAAGCTTGATCCGAGCGTTCTGTCCTAACAACAGCAGTCAAGCACCCAAGCTAACTGGCAAACAGTTGTCGCAGTGACATTCTATTAAAATGGACACTTGCTTAGTGGAGTCTTTTGTTAAGACATGTAGCTAGCTAGCTAGCTAGCTAAACAATGAATCATAATCCCAACTCATGATGTTACTACCCTACCCAGAGCCTGATTGGTGGAGTGCTGCAGAGATGGTTATCCTTCTGGAAGGTTCTACCATCTCCACAGAGGAACTCTGGAGCTCTGTCAGAGTGACCATTGGGTTCTTGGTCACCTCCATGACCAAGGCCCTTCTCCCCTAGTTGCTCAGTTTGGTCAGGTGGCCAGTTCTAGGAAGAGTCTTGGAGGTTCCGAACTTCTTCCATTTAAGAATGATGGATTTTTTTGGTACCCTTCCCCAGATCTGTGCCTCGACACAATCCTGTCTTGGAGCTCTACGGACAATTCCTTCGACCTCATGGCTTGGTTTTAGCTGTGACATGCACTGTCAACTGTGGGACCTTATATAGACAGGTGTGTGCCTTTCCAAATCATGTCAAATCTATTTAATTTACCACAGGTGGACTCCAATCGATCTCAAGGATGATCAATGTTAATAAGATGCACCTGAGCTCAATGTCGAGTCTCATAGCGAAGGGTCTGTATACTTATGTAAATAATGTATTTCTGTTTTTTATTTTTAATACATTTGAAAAAACATCTATTAAACCTGTTTTTCTTTTGTCGTTATGGGGTATTATGTGTTGATTGATGAGGGGGAAAAATAATTTAATCCATTTTAGAATAAGGCTGTAACGTAACAAAGTGTGGAAAAAGTCAAGGAGTCTGAATACTTTCCAAATGCACCGTATCATATAAACCATAAGAAAGTATTTTTAACGTTATTCACTTTTTATCTATTGATCTATATTGGGTTTTGCATCTACAGTATTTTCAACAGTATTATTGCTTCTTGTGAGAGTTCTTGATCCAAACCCAAACATATCCATTTCCTTTCAAGGACAAAAAGTAATCATAAAAACTTTGCAATAACCAACAAGGTACCAATCAGATGCCATGTCTATGAAAGTTTACTAAATATTGGCAACCTGTATGTGACAGAGGGAACTGTTGCCATTACAGGGCAGGTTAGGTTGCCAAGTCCTGTTTAGATCCTGTCAGCACGTGTGCTCATATTTCATGTCACCGTGGCTGCCACTGGTGGCTGGTGACAGCCCCTATTCACTGTAATCCAATCTGGCGAACAAAGCCTTTCCCTGATGGAAAATATCAGATGGTAAATCTCTCATGGCGAGAATCAGGGGTTCTGATGAACACCATTATAGGTGGAATCTGTTGCAATATAAAGGACATTCTCGTTATGCAATAGCAAACCATTTTAAACAGGAAATTAGTGGAGGAGCTACCTTAAATAATCTAACTGGAAATCAAGGAAATCAAGTCTGTAAATGCTTGATTATGTACAGTGGGACAAAAAAGTATTTAGTCAGCCACCAATTGTGCAAGTTCTCCCACTTAAAAATATGAGAGAGGCCTGTAATTGTCATCATAGGTACACTTCAACTATGACAGACAAAATGAAAAAACAAAATCCAGAAAATCACATTGTAGGATTTTTAATGAATTTAATTTGCAAATTATGAAAATAAGAAAATAAGGATTTGGTCAATAACAAAAGTTTATCTCAATACTTTGTTATATACCCTTTGTTGGCAATGACAGAGGTCAAATGTTTTCTGTAAGTCTTCACAAGGTTTTCACACACTGTTGCTGGTATTTTGGCCCATTCCTCCATGCAGATCTCCTCTAGAGCAGTGATGTTTTGGGGCTGTTGCTGGGCAACACAGATTTTCAACTCTCTCCAAAGATTTTCTATGGGGTTGAGATCTGGAGACTGGCTAGGACACTCCAGGAACTTGAAATGCTTCTTACGAAGTCACTCCTTCGTTGCCCGGGCGGTGTGTTTGGGATCATTGTCATGCTGAAAGACCCAGCCACGTTTCATCTTCAATGCCCTTGCTGATGGAAGGAGGTTTTCACTCAAAATCTCACGATACATGGCCCCATTCATTCTTTGCTTTACAAGGATCAGTCGTCCTGGTCCCTTTGCAGAAAAATAGCCCCAAAGCATGATGTTTCCACCAACATACTTCACAGTAGGTATGGTGTTTTGTGGATGCAACTCAGCATTCTTTGTCCTCCAAACACGACGAGTTGAGTTTTTACCAAAAGGTTATATTTTGGTTTCATCTGACCATATGACATTCTCCCAATCTTCTTCTGGATCAACCAAATGCTCTCTAGCAAACTTCAGACGGGCCTGGACATGTACTGGCTTAAGCAGGGGGACACATCTGGCACTGCAGGATTTGAGTCCCTGGCGGCGTAGTGTGTTACTGATGGTAGGCTTTGTTACTTTGGTCCCAGCTCTCTGCAGATCATTCACTAGGTCCCCCCGTGTGGTTCTGGGATTTTTGCTCACCGTTCTTGTGATAATTTTGACCCCACAGGGTGAGATCTTGCGTGGAGCCCCAGATCAAGGGAGATTATCAGTGGTCTGTTTGTAGGTGACCAAAAACTTATTTTCCACCATAATTTGCAAATAAATTCATTAAAAATCCTACAATGTGATTTTAAAAAAAAAATCTAATTTTGTCTGTCATAGTTGAAGTGTGCCTATGATGAACATTACAGGCCTCTCTAATCTTTTTAAGTGGGAGAACTTGCACAATTGGTGGCTGACTAAATAAGGTTTTGCCCCACTGTATATGCGCAGGGTGTGTGTAACGGCTGGGGAGTCAAGCACATCTCAGAGAGCTCCCCAGTTCTCTGGCATATGGTGTTTTACTCCCTTCTCCCTGGCTCTGGCTCGCCTGGGTTTTTTCTTTCCCTTTACAAACTTTCACTATCAAATACTTTTTCCAAGAAAAGGGAAAGTGAAGAGGTTAAGAAAAATCACTACCCTCCTGCATGTTTTCTTCAATGGATCTCTCTCTGTCTCTCTCTCTCTGTCCCTCTCTCTCTGTCCCTCTCTGTCTGTCCCTGTCTGTCTGTCTGTCTGTCTGTCTGTCTGTCTGTCTGTCTGTCTGTCTGTCTGTCTGTCTGCCTCTGCCTGCCTGTCTGTCTGTCTGCCTGCCTGCCTGCCTGTCTGTCTGTCTGTCTGTCTGTCTGTCTGTCTGTCTGTCTGTCTGTTGTGTAGGACTTTGTTTTGAGCCCTGGCTCGCAGTCTGTGTGTGTGTGTGTGTGTGTGTGTGTGTGTGTGTGTGTGTGTGTGTGTGTGTGTGTGTGTGTGTGTGTGTGTGTGTGTGTGTGTGTGTGTGTGTGTGTGTGTGTGTTAATGTGTGTGTTTATTATATTGTGGCCTGGCTCTCATATAAAGTGTTCAGTACCGAGTGGTTACTTTGGGCTTCATTCTGACTCACTGCCTACTCCCTGCGGTCTACCATCCACTGTAAGAGCTGCTAGTGTGTATATATGCGTGTGTGTGTGTGTGTGTGTGTGTGTGTGTGTGTGTGTGTGTGTGTGTGTGTGTGTGTGTGTGTGTGTGTGTGTGTGTGTGTGTGTGTGTGTGTGTGTGTGTGTGTGTGTGTGTGTGTGTGTGTGTGTGTGTGTGTGTGTGTGTGTGTTTTCCACAATGAACATGATTCTGTTTTGAATGTTATTCTATCTTTGAAAATGGCTTTGTTTTTGTCTGAAAACTAGAAGAGAATGTTCTCCGGGTCACAGTACAAATACACAAAGTGTACAAAACAAAACTGCTCTTTCCATGACAGTGTCAATAGACTGAACATTAATGTCACAAGCTCAAATGCCTCTACAGTACCAGTATCAGCATCAAATGGGATACATGTTCTTTATACGCTGAGTGTACAAAACATTAGAAACACCTACTTTTTCCATGACATAGACTGACCAGGGGAATCCAGGTGAAGGTTATGATCCCTTATTGATGTCACCTTTTAAATCCACTTCAATCAGTGTAGATGAAGGGGAGGAGACAGGTTAAAGAAGGATTTTGAAGCCTTGAGAGAATTGAGACATGGATTGTGTATGTGCGCCATTCAGAGGGCGAATGGGCAAGACAACATACTTAAGTGCTTTTGAACGGGGTAATGATAGTAGGTGCTAGGGGCACCAGTTTGTGTCAAGAACAGCAATGCTGCTGGGTTTTTCATGCTCAACAGTTTCCTGTGTGTATCAAGACAGGTCAAACACCCAGAGGTCAGGGTGGGGGGTGCAACTCAGAAGGTGTTCTTAATGTTTTGTACACTCAGTGTATAACCTCCTTCTAATCAGCTGATGTTTCCCAGGATTATGATCATATATACTGAACAAAAATATAAACACAACATGCAACAATTTCAACGATTTTACTGAGTTACAGTTCATATAAGGAAATCAGTCAATTGAAATAAATTCCTTAGGCCCTCGTCTATGGATTTCACATGACTGGGAATACAGATATGCATCTGTGGGTCACAAATACATTTTTAAAAAAGGTAGGGGCGTGGATTTAAAAGAACAGTCAATATCTGGTATGACCATCATTTGCCTCATGCAGCGCGACACATCTCCTTCACATAGTGTTGATAAAGCTGTTGATTGTGGCCTGCGGAATGTTCTCCCACTCCTCTGGATATTGGTGGGAACTGGAACACGCTGTTGTACATGTCGATCCAGAGCATCCCGAGCATGCTCAATGGGTGACATGCCTGGTGAATATGCAGGCGATGGAAGAACTGGGACATTTTCAATTTCCAGGAATTGAGTACAGATACTTGCGACATGGGGCTGATGGCGGCGACAATGGGCCTCAGCATATCATCACGGTATCTCTGTGCATTCAAATGTCCATCAATACATTTTATAGTTGTGTTCATTGTCTGTAGTTTCTGCCTGTCCATACCATAACCCCACCATGGGGCACTCTGTTTACAACGTTGGCGTCAGCAAACCGCTCGCCCACACGACGCTATACACGCTGTCTGCCATCTCCCTAGACAGTTGAAACTGGCATTCATTCTGAAGAGCACACTTCTCCAGCGTGCCAGTGGTCATTGAAGGTGAGCATTTGCCCACTGAAGTCGGTTACGATGCCGAACTGTAGTCAGGTCAAGACCCTGGTGAGGATGATGAGCACGCAGATGAGCTTCCCTGAGACAGATGAGCTTTTCTGACACTTTGTGCAGAAATTCTTCAGTTGTGTAAACCCACAGTTTAATCAGTTGTCCAGGTGGCTGGTCCCAGATTGAAGAAGCTGGATGTGGCATTGTGCTGTGTGACAAAACTGCACATTTTTGAGTGGCCTTTTATTGTCTCCGGTACAAAGTGCACCTGTGTAATGATCATGTGGTTTAATTAGCTTCTTGATATGCCACACCTGTCAGGTGGATGGATTATCTTGGTAAAGTAGACATGCTCACTAACAGAGATGTAAACAAATTTGTACACACATTTCTGGGAACATTTATTTCAGCTCATAAAACATGGGATCAACACTTTACATTACTTTATATTTTTGTTATTTTTGTTCAGCATAGTAAAGTACTGTAGCTGCTAGCTCAGGAGATTTGAAAACCTGTCCTGTGATGGAGGAGAGGAGGTAGCATTACCTCAAGAGGCCCAGTTATAGAACATTTTCATTAGACTTTAATGAAACCCCGTGGCCTTCGTCTTTAATCACAGTTATCCAGTCAGTGATGGTAGCCAGGCCAGGAGAGAAGAGAGGCAGTGGCAATGCAGCCTAGACAGGGCAGAGTGAGTGGTCTGGGAAGGGAACCGCTGAGCTTGTCTTCTGAGACATGACCTGTCCTTCGTTCACCTGGGGCACTTGGAGAAGTGCAGCACCCCTCTCTTCTCTTCTGTACTGCAGCTCAGCAGCTCAAGAACCCCTCATTAGTAATAGATCAACTTTGAGATATGGAAAGTGAATGTTTGATACTGAGTCATCTCGGTTAGCCCAGAACCTAAGTATTGCATCATAGGCTAGCTGCTCGATTATCCATACATGTTATGGGAAGGGACCGAGAAATGGTAGAATGAGGAGCTCCACCTACTCTCTTTGCACCTACTCTCTTTACGGGCTGTAATTTCCCCTCCCCTTCTAATATTTGATTTGTCCAAAATAACCAGTGATGAAAACCTAAACACCAGAACTACTGCTGCTCGTTATCCTACACATCCTGTTCAGTCCCAACAGATTCTGCGGTACCAGTTATGTTTATGCAAATCTCTCCATGATTAATTAGATACTAACCTTTACTAACCAATTCTACTCCTCAGCCATGAGAGCTTTTAGCATTCATTTACACAGGAGTCATAAACAGTCTCCCGCCAGAGCTTTTAGCATTCATTTACACAGGAGTCATAAACAGTCTCCCGCCAGAGCTTTTAGCATTCATTTACACAGGAGTCATAAACAGTCTCCCGCCAGAGCTTTTAGCATTCATTTACACAGGAGTCATAAACAGTCTCCCGCCAGAGCTTTTAGCATTCATTTACACAGGAGTCATAAACAGTCTCCCGCCGAAGCTTTTAACACCCCTCTGATGTTGTTGTGGAAAACAAAGCTATTTAATGGAAATCAAGCTATAGTGTTAATGGAGATCAGCTAGCTACCGCTATAATGCAGAAAATTCATTCTGAAACCTGACAATTGCATAATTTGGCTCTCCTCCTCATCTCATCCATATGGAACAGAGAGATTTTTTCGCTTACTGTAGTGTTCGGTTCTGCAGTGCTTCCCCACAAGCTTCTCATTAGCCTAACAGAGAGCATGGCTTCTGAATATTTCAGACTTCATCAACATTACTAACATTTTGCCAATAGGCAGCTGATGTATAGCTGAACCATGTTAAAGCCCCTGCAGATAAACAGAAAAGCTTTTAGTTCAGCAGTGATGGTGTGTTTATTGAGAATGCAAGAGGCACTGGTTTGTCATGTTGTGCCGAACATCATAGTTGTGCTTTTGATAGAAGCTGTATTGTTTGGGAAGATTATTATCAGTCTGTTACATAATGGACAAAGGCCTCAAAGGTGGTAACCTACTCTACTGTTGTGTCTATACAGTATGTCCAGAACCAGGAAAGAAAGGGAGAGGAGCAGAGAGGCAACACAGGAAGTGTGTGAATGGCAGTGACTCTTCGCAATCTGACCATTTACAACTTTGTCTTATCTCTGCGTGAAATTGTGTTCTTATGCACTTATAACTAGCAGCGCAGCAGAGTTGTGCATGTAACCCTGCATCTGAAGTGCGGGGAATTTGATTGGTGCAGGATGTTTGTGGAAGGGAACGAATGACAGCAGGGGGAGGAAATGCTAATGACGTTTGTCAGCAATAAACAGGGCAAGACATCCTCAGGCTGATAGATGCACATGACCTCTGCAGTGATTTTGTGATGCTCTGGAGTCAGTCTGAGCTGAGGAGGAAGAGTGAAGTCAGAAGGCTTTTGGAGCTCTAGAGAAGCAGAGCAGTTAGAAAAATACCAACGTTGTAAAGCGAGGCATTCTGAGGCTATTCTCTTTTGTCGTTTCTTTCTCTAAATCCTCCACTTACATCAAATGCCTGCTTATCCCTTCCCTGGATGTGCTTAGCTATCGATGACTCAGAGTAGGACGTAGGGTTTCAGAGTAATGCTTTTCCAGAGTTCTGTCTATTTCTCTGGTCCCACAGAGACTCATATACAGAGTAGTACCCTACACAATTTTTTGGGAATCCTGTAATTGTCATGGTAATGTTAAGCAATAAAGCACAAGGAGGTGTGGATATGGCCAACATACCACGGCTAAGGGCTGTTCTTACGCACGACGCAACACAGAGTGCCTGGATACAGCCATCGTATATTGGCCATATACCACAATCCCTGAGGTGTCTTATTGCTATTATTAAGTCGTTACCAACGTCATTAGGGCAGTAAAAATAAATGTTTTGTCATACCCGTGGTATACGGTCTGATATATCAGCATTCATGGTTTTAACACCCAGTTTATAAAACAATATAATCAGCAGTAACATACTGTGAGTTGAATACCGTAGATTACCTTAAATAACATTGCATTGTGGGGGAAAAAAATAAACAGCCAGGAAATATTTAATATTTTCAACATTACTGTAAGAAATGCTACGTAAAACACAGTAGCAGTTCACTTACTGTATTTGTGAATATTCAAAATAGAATGTTAAACGAAAAGCACACAGGCAACAAAATCAAAGCAAATCCTCTGAAGCAATGTCCTATTTATTCTTAGTCAAAAACAAATGTATTGTGTAATTTTGGAGTCACCTTTAATGCAAATAAGAATATAATATATTTGAACATTTCTATATTAATGTGGATGCTACCATGATTTCGGATAATTCTGAATAAATTGTGAATAATGATGAGTGAGAAAGTTACAGAGGGTTAAAGATGATACCCCCAAGTGCATTTCATGTCTTTATTGAAGATAATTGTAACACTGATTTGTGATTGGTTGAAAAGGGTACAGTCCGAGGTGAGGCCTGATGGGATTATACTTAAACCCTGTCATTTTATGCTGTTTTATCAGGCGCAGAGAGCAGGGTTCTGTCGTTTATCAAATTTATTACACCGGTGCAACCGAAAAATGATCACGCCAACACACAGGGCGTATATAGGTTGCCAGTCCAAAACAACAGGACAAAATAGACCAGAGAATAAAGATAAGAAAACAAATCACACCATCAAACACAGAGTAACAAAAAAACAAGCCCGCACAAAATACCCAGCGGGCCTAGTGCCCTTAAATACCCTACAAACAAACCCTAATACAAAACAGGTGTACCCAATTAACCACTAACCAACACAAACGGAAAAGGAATCGATGGCAGCTAATAGGCCGGTGACGACGACCGCCGAGCCCCGCCCGAACAGGAAGAGGCACCCTCTTCAGCGAGGTTCGTGACATGCTGCTGTTATTTGGCGGTTTGTTTGATTTATTGAGCGCAACCTTTGATTTATTTTCAGTTATTACCAGTTTAGGTACCTGTCTATATTCTTTTTGTCATTTTGTTTGTATAAATGTACAGTTTTTATTTCTTTAACCTTTATTTAATTAGGCGTGTCAGTAAAGAACAAAATCTTATTTACAATGACGGCTTACCAGGGAACAGTGGGTTAACTGCCTTATTCAGGGGCAGAACAAAATATTTTTACCTTGTCAGCTCGGGGATTTGTTCCAGCAACCATTTACAGTGGGGCAAAACAAATATTTAGTCAGCCACCAGTTGTGCAAGTTCTCCCACTTAAAAAAGATGAGAGAGGCCTGTAATTTTCATCATAGGTACACTTCAACTATGACAGACAAAATGAGAAGAAAAGAAATACAGAAAATCACATTGTAGTATTTTTTATGAATTTATTTGCAGATTATGGTGGGAAATAAGTATTTGGTCACCTACAAACAAGCGAGATTTCTGGCTCTCACAGACCTGTAACTTCTTTTTTAAGAGGATCCTCTGTCCTCCACTCGTTACCTGTATTAATGGCACCTGTTTGAACTTGTTATCAGTATAAAAGACACCTGTCCACAACCTCAAACAGTCACACTCCGAACTCCACTATGGCCAAGACCAAAGAGCTGTCAAAGGACACCAGAAACAAAATTGTAGACCTGCACCAGGCGGAAGACTGAACCTGCAATAGGTAAGCAGCTTGGTTTGAAGAAATCAACTGTGGGAGCAATTATTAGGAAATGGAAGACATACAAGACCACTGATAATCTCCCTCGGTCTGGGGCTCCACGCAAGATCTCACCCCGTGGGGTCAAAATGATCACAAGAACGGTGAGCAAAAATCCCAGAACCACACAGGGGGACCTAGTGAATGACCTGCAGAGAGCTGGGACCAAAGTAGCAAAGCCTACCATCAGCAAGGGCATTGAAAATGAAACGTGGCTGGGTCTTTCAGCATGACAATGATCCCAAACATACCACCCGGGCAACGAAGGCGTGGCTTCGTAAGAAGCATTTCTAGGTCCTGGAGATTTCAACCCCATAGAAAATCTTTGGAGGGAGTTGAAAATCCATGTTGCCCAGCAACAGCCCCAAAACATCACTGCTCTAGAGGAGATCTGCATGGAGGAATGGGCCAAAATACCAGCAACAGTGTGTGAAAACCTTGTGAAGACTTACAGAAAACGTTTGACATCTGTCATTGCCAACAAAGGGTATATAAAAGTATTGAGAAACTTTTGTTATTGACCAAATACTTATTTTCCACCATAATTTGCTAATTTTGTCTGTCATAGTTGAAGTGTATCTATGATAAATTACAAGCCTCTCATCTTTTTAAGTGGGAGAACTTGCACAATTGGTGGCTGACTAAATACTTTTTTTGCCCCACTGTAGTTACTGGCCCAGTGCTCCAACCACTAGGCTACCTGCCACCCCAGTTAGCTACTCCTGCGCTGTAAATAAACATCCAACCTGGACTTTGCACTTCCACTTCTTGTTGCCTCCTCACCAAAAGCTCACACACATGGCACTAGACGCCTGACTGCCGACATCCCCCCCGATTCTACATGGAAATTCGGTGCGCAGTAGGTTTGCAAACTATGTTCAGAGGTGCTAAGTACACTCGGCCAGTAAACGCTATTGGTGTGTCTTAGTCAAAATCGCCACCAATAGGGAGGCTTCCGTTACATTTGGAAGCAAGGATAGAGGAAACCATGTGTGCTAGATCTGATGCTCTTAACTTTTCATCTTTGTTTTAGTCTTTTAGCTCTCAGCCTGATTTTAATAAGCTGTTTGTATTTATCTATTTATTGACAATACATTTTTGGAGTAAAACTGTTCCTGACGTTTTTATGTGCCCAGTAACGGCCAACTTCACCACAGTACTGTAAATCAATTACAGTAACATTGGATACTGTCAAATACGCTACGGTAACATACTATTCCTTCCTAATTTACTGGCTGACAGGAAGTTACTGTAAAAACAGTTGTTTTTTTACAGTGTGTTGCCTACAGAGTAGAACATGCCTGTGTGTCATTCTTTCGTCACTAAGTTACAAGTGATGCCAACCTGTATCCAGGGGTGGCAGGTAGCCTTGTGGTTAGAGTGTTGGGTTAGTAATGGAAAGGTTGCTAGATCAAATCCCCAAGGTAAAAATCTGTCCTCCTGCTCCTGGACAAGGCAGTTGTTCAGTGGTTGTCATTGTTGTAATGGCTGTTGGATGAAGGAGAGGACCAAAGCACAGCGTGGTAAGTGTTTCTCTTATTTAATGAAGAAACTGACCACTGAATGACAAAGAAACAACCGAAACAGTTTTGTCTGGTGCAGACACACAAAGACTGAAAATAACCACCCACAAAACACAATGGAAAACAGGCTACCTAAATATGGTTCTCAATCAGGGACAACGATTGACAGCTGCCTCTGATTGAGAACCATACCAGGCCAAACACATAAATAGAATATCATAGACAAACTAACATAGACAACCCACCCAACTAACGCCCTGACCACACTAAAACAAACGACAAAACAAAGGAACTAAGGTCAGAACGTGACAATTGTAAATAAGAATTTGTTCTTAACTGACTTGTGTAGCTAAATAAAAGATCTGCTCAACTTTTGATGATATTATTGATCTCTGTGGTTTCACTTTGCCATTGAAGTGACATAGTCTGCGGCTGACCGGGCCTGCTCGTGTGTACTACCAATGTTTTAATCTTTCTTTTCTGTTTGTGTTGCACTCCATGATCAGAGATGAAAGGCTTTTAGAGAGGGGTGGAAGGCGCCCTTCACAGTGGAGTAATATTGAGGGGTATCCTGCAGCAGCCTTAATGGAGCAGAAAGGCCCCCTCCCTCCCTCCCCTAACCTCCTACCCTGCCACTACCACCCTGAGACGCCATGGGGCCCCTTCATCAGATAACGCCAGCAGTGACAAGCCCTGCTCTGTCTACTGCCTGTCACACACTGAGGGGGGCCATTCCTCCTCCTCAGCTTTGCACAGCAAACACACAAACATGCATGAGCACACACACACAATTGTACTGGACAGGTTTAGGGACTAACACAACGAATTATGTATTGTACACAGTTGAGCTTGTCCACCTTCAAAATCATGCAGCACAAGGTTTTTATCTGTAAATCAACAATTGCAGTCTTTATGCTTCAAGTTCAACTAATCAAATCTGAATGGAGATTATCTTTGTTTTTTGTTTTATAAACCCTCTACATCCTTCAAATACAATCTTGTTCTGGCACAAATGTTATTCCCTGAGCATATGTTTTCAATTTATGACTAAGAACAAAGTACAAGAATGACTGTTTCCCAAGAAATGTAGGTGGCTTTAAATTCAAAGGTATCTCTTCCTGGAAAAATATAATGTTCTGACACTATCCTCTCTGACACCTGTTGCTGTGCAAAAAAAAGACGAAGTGCAAAAGAGACCATGTACTGTAACGTCCTCCTTTTCCCGGGAATAATGGGGTTGATATGCATGTAGCTGTTATTATGATCAGAGTATGTAATACTTCCATGTTTTGGTCATAATCATCGTTATTGCCCACACTATGGACCCAAAAAGAAAAAGACCACAATTGATGAGGGATATACACTACAGTTCAAAAGTTTGGGGTCACTTAGAAATGTCCTTGTATTTTAAAGAAATTCAAATTGTTTTATCTATTAATATAACATCAAATTGATCAGAAATACAGCGTAGACATTGTCAATGTTGCAAAGAACTGTTGTAGATGGAAACGGCAGATTTTTAATGGAATATCAACAGAGGCACATTATCAGCAACCATCACTCCTGTGTTCCAATGGCACGTTGTGTTAGCTAATCCAAGTTTATCATTTTAAAAGGCTAATTGATCATTAGAAAACCCTTTTGCAATTATGTTAGCACAGCTGAAAACTGTTGTACTGATTAAAGAAGCAATAAAACGTGCCATTGGAACACAGGAGGGATGGTTTCTGATAATGGGCCTCTGTACGCCTATGTAGGTATTCCATTAAAAAAAATCTGCCGTTTCCAGCTACAATAGTCATTTACAACATTAACAATGTCTACACTGTATTTTGGATCAATTCAATGTTATTTTAATGGACGGGAAATGTGCTTTACTTTCAAAAACATGGTGATTCCTAAGTGACCCCAAACTTTTGAACGGTAGTGTATGTCCAAGTACTTACTCTCTGCATGCAGAGATTGTGGTGCACCAAATAGTAGGTCTAACTAGTGAAATACCTCCCAAGTTGCAACCATTAGTGTGCAGAACTATTACTGCAAAGGGAGAAAACCATCATGTGTTTCACAGTCCTATCAGATATCATTGTGGGCTGGTTATGTTTACACAGCAGTACCCACATTCATGGACTCTGAAGTGGGTCACATATACAATAGAGTATTACAGGAAAAGAGCTGCTCTAAAAGAAGTGAAATACAGCCTATTGTAAACCAATCACCATACTGCCAGGCGTTGGCTCTTTATGTGCCTCTCAATAGCATCATTAAACATAAAACCTGGCCACATAATGCCCTCACAATAAAAGAAGGACAGACGGACAAAAGACAGACAAAAAGACAAAACAGTATTTGCTACAAATCCCTGCTGCCTCATGACAGTATCAGTATTTACCATAGATGCTATTACTAAAACAGAGCAGTCGTGAACGACCTGTCCTGAGATGAAGTACCTTTATTCCCCCGCCATTATGAATTCACTGGTGTGTATTGACCCCTGTCATCCCATCAAGGCTTTTCATCACAAAGCTATGTTTCTGCTTCCTGAACAGGCAAAGGACTATTATTTTACATAACCAGCTTCAACCAGAGGCTAATCTGCATTCCTGGGCCAATATTTTTCTAAAAAGTTGAAAGCGCTTCAGCTGAGCTTTAGTACATTATGCAGTTCACCAGCCCTGTGGAATCTCTTCTGGCTCTAAGTACAGATGCAGTAGAGAGGAGAGAAGCTGAATTGTAAGTGACTTGTTTTTAGAGCAGGTACGACCTCCAAGTTAGCTGTCGACAACAAGAAAGGATGCTTGACGAGCCGTTTGTTAAAGCCTACTGACCATGGCTGTGAAAAGCCGTTTTGGGGGGCATTGTGCTCAAACTAAAAAAAGAACACCCCAAAAAACTAAAATCCCAATTGCGGTCACAGACTTGTTGAGCAAATATTAGGCTACTTTGATTATTTAGTTACATTAAATGGTCACATCTTAATGGAAAATTAAATGACATAAATAAATAACCCTGAGTCTCAAAGTAATTTCATAACTCGAATAACTTGGGGGTTCTTATATTTGTCCTGTTCATACAAATGTATAATGCAAATAAAAAAAATTGCATCTGCCAATCCTCCCTGAGACACCAACAGGGAGTGGGGCTACCATTGTACAGCATCCCTGGAGCAATTAGGATTAAGTGCCTTGCTCAAGGGCACAGCAACAGATGTATGGCGCTTATCAATGACCAAATCTGCCATTTTCAACAACTTTAACCACGAACTGCAGGCAGTGTGTTCAGAACAACAAAAACACCAACAACAAAGACTTTGGGGGGAAATATTACCACCACCCAAACAGCCACTTTGGGGACTGGAAGGACAAAGGGGCATGTGCTCTGCTCAGGTAGAGCCCTATCTGAGCACGTGCCTGCTGCTGACTCCGAACCTCACTCAAATGTGCTTAAGTCAGGGAAGATCATATCCCCCTTCAAATAAGGCTTGCAGATAAGATAAAGTAGATGTGAGAGGGAGTAGAGGAGGGAGAGGTAGGAGGGAGATGACCACTGAGTACACATCCTGTCAACAGTGGGTGGTGTGGGCAGCTCTCCTCTAATGGTTCCTGCACAGCTTAATCATTAGACTACCACACACACACACACACACACACACACACACACACACACACACACACACACACACACACACACACACACACACACACACACACACACACACACACACACACACACCAAGCACCGGAACAGCCCTGAGCTCTCTGCCTCCTGCCTCTCCTCTCTCACACGGCCAAGCAAAACAGATGGGGCCGAAAGAGAAGTAAAAAAAAAAAAAAAAAAAAAAAAAAACAGCACCACTGGTCTCTGTTCAACCTCAAGGGGATGCATTTATAACAGGGCACACTATAAAAGCAAAAGACTGACGTTCTTAAACAATGGCCATTTTGTCTCAGCCACATGGTGTTCAACTCCAGTTCAACCAAAGTGTTATACGCTGCATGTGGCTGAAAACCTAAAAAGACTAAGAAACCAATTTATGACTTGACAGATTTTAGTCCCATAACCCCCTTTATGGCATAGCAGATTAGAAGACAGTTGGCTGTTTGTTTGTCATCTGTTGCATCTCAATAAATAAACACAGAACAGGGCATGTCTATGTTGTCTATGCGGTGGGTAAAGGTCAGAAATCCCATTGGTTCGTCTGTGTGGGAGTGGTGGTGTACTTTTAGCAATACACCACCTCCTCCCCCTCTCCTCCCTCTCCCCATCCCACTGGGTTTTGGACCGTACTGCCGCCCCTCTATGGGCCCCCACTGAAGCCATCCTAATCTCCATTGTTCTTGTGGTGGCTGCCTCGCTGTGAGGCAAGTCCCTATCAACAGCATAGCCTGCTCCCTCCCTATAGTCCCCCTTACTTCTCTCCTCACTGCTTTTTCCTAGATCCCCCTCCCTAAAGCAAACAGATATCAACTATGACACCAAACAGGGCTGAACAGGGTCGGCCTCCGTTCAAACCTCCCGTAGCCCTCCCAGTGCAACCCAACATGGTTCTGTCTGTCTGGCTACATCAAATCTCACGCTGATCCCAGCCCTCCCCAGGCACCCTCTCTCTCTACTCTACTCTCCGCTATGTCTGTTTATTGGCTACCTTTGAGTGCGTTCTGGGAGGATTGTGTGGAGGTAGTGCTGAGGTGGCTGCGCTCGCCTGGAAGCCATGTTTTAAGGGAGCTCTTGAATGACCACAAAGGTTTTTCTGGGAGATGCAGACGCTTGTATTACCGGCACCTCTAGATTATGTTTGGTTTCCTCTTTGCTACAAACTTTGCCTCCTGTGCAGGCTTTCCCTGTAACGGCATCTTAGTGTTTAGGCCACTGGTTACTTCAGGTTATTTTGCTTGTCTTGTTCTGTAGAGCTCTGGACTGTGTGTGTGTGTGTGTGTGTGTGTGTGTGTGTGTGTGTGTGTGTGTGTGTGTGTGTGTGTGTGTGTGTGTGTGTGTGTGTGTGTGTGTGTGTGTGTGTGTGTGTGTGTGTGTGTGTGTGTGTGTGTGTGTGTGTGTGTGTGTGTGTGTATGTGCCAGTGTGTTTTGTATGTGTGTGTGTACTGTTCAGCTCCACTGGTTCCAATGGGAGAGGGATGAGCTGTGTGAGTGAGTCTGGTGATGTCATGTTGAGGTGGGTGAGGCACAGCACACACATGTTTATAGTGAACACATGGAAGGGATTGGATGGTATCTGGATCTATGGCCTCCTGAAGTATCATATACTGAGAGAGAGAGAGAGAGAGGTTGTTTTTACACATCAGCCACAGCATTCCCTTGACAGCCAAAACATGTGACTAAACTAAATACACTGGACGTGCTTCAGTTAAAATCATTAGAGAAAAATATACAGACTGTCAATGTAACTGGAAATGTACACAAACCATGTCTATCCATATACGGCTATAAATTCCCTTTGACATAGTAGCTCGGATTCTGTAGTGGCCCTAACTAGTGCTAAGCGATTAACCCAAATGTCTGTTATTTTCCGTTCAATTATTTGAATTCCATTGTGTTTTCTTTCTTGAGAGATAAATCAGATCAAGCCCGAACTGTGCGATGTAGGCGGGTTGTTGTTTCCAACAGGCCAATATTTTTGTTTAGCACAGAAAACATGGTAATTAACTACAACGCCCATAATCCATTGCATGCATAATTGTCTGTTCTGTGTTGGCAGACAGAGAGAAGAATGCTCTGGAGGATGTATGTGTTGTGCTGGAGGATGTATGTGTTGTGCTGGAGGTTGTATGTGGTGTGTTGGAGGATGTATGTGGTGTGCTGGAGGATGATGTGGTGTGTTGGAGGATGAGGGATAGAGAGCAGTTGATTCCCGAGGTATCTCTACCTGAAAATACCTGATCTAAGTGATTGACAGTTGGTATTCAACAGTCATAAAAGTTTGGTGTGCTGGAGGATGTATGTGTTGTGCTGGAGGATGTATGTGTTGTGCTGGAGGTTGTATGTGGTGTGTTGGAGGATGTATGTGGTGTGCTGGAGGATGTATGTGGTGTGTTGGAGGATGTATGTGGTGTGTTGGAGGATGTATGTGGTGTGTTGGAGGATGTATGTGTTGTGCTGGAGGATGTATGTGGTGTGCTGGAGGATGTATGTGGTGTGTTGGAGGATGTATGTGGTGTGTTGGAGGATGTATGTGGTGTGTTGGAGGATGTATGTGGTGTGTTGGAGGATGTATGTGGTGTGTTGGAGGATGTATGTGGTGTGTTGGAGGATGTATGTGGTGTGTTGGAGGATGTATGTGGTGTGTTGGAGGTTGTATGTGGTGTGTTGGAGGATGTATGTGGTGTGCTGGAGGATGTATGGAGGATGTGGTGTGTTGGAGGATGTGGAGGATGTATGTGTGTGTGGAGGGTGTGTTGGAGGATGTATGTGGTGTGTTGGAGGATGTATGTGTGGTGTGTTGTTGGAGGATGAGTGTTGGAGGATGGATGTGGTGTGTATGTATGTGGTGTGTTGTGGTGTGTTGGAGGATGTATGTGGTGTGTTGGAGGATGTATGTGGTGTGTTGGAGGATGTATGTGGTGTGTTGGAGGATGTATGTGGTGTGTTGGAGGTTGTATGTGGTGTGTTGGATGATGTATGTGGTGTGCTGGAGGATGTATGTGGTGTGTTGGAGGATGTATGTGGTGTGTTGGAGGATGTATGTGGTGTGTTGGAGGTTGTATGTGGTGTGTTGGAGGATGTATGTGGTGTGTTGGAGGATGTATGCGGTGTGGGGACCACCCAGTTGTGGCATCCAGGAGCAGAGAGAGGTTTGGCAGGGAGATAGTGGGGACTGGAGGCATACACTGTTCCACCACCACTCACCATATCCACAAACCTCTGATGACATTTAAATGCATTTATACTAGAGTGGTTTGGAAAGGGCTGTTACAGGCCGTAAATTCTCTTTGTCATGATTCCGTTATTAAAGATGTTTTTTGAGAGTGTGATGGAATCATTTCAAATTATAGGTACAGACTAAAGCGGGATTTTGCTTAGATTAAGTTTTATTCTGTGGGATTTAAGCCCTTGACTGAGGACAAGTGCGTTACATTGAACTCTAAACATTGATCAAATGTCGTTCCCTGCTGCGCGTGTGCATTAAAAACAATATCCAAACCAACTCCTCTCTCTCTCTCCCTCCTTCTTTCACCCTCTTTCTGAGTAAACATATTCTTATTAGCTTTCAGTCTCCAGAATAGAATGCAATGCTCAAATTCACTATCAAATCTGTATGCATATGTGACTGGAACAGAACCAGCCTTACATAACGCTCTGCTTCCTGTCAGGAGATGCTTTACTGTAATTACTTACAGAAAATAAATGCCTTTAGTTTCTTCATCTGATTCCTAAAGGCCCTAAAATCCATCTGTTGGATTCAAACCACGAAATGCCAGTTGAACTTTTCTTGCTCCATTGTTCAAGAGAAAACATATAAGCACTCCACCCCCCTTCTTTGTTGCAGTTCACATCATCCTAACGTTCATGATTATGTAGTTTGACTATTGAAGTCGGCCAAAACAATAAATCATTGTGCAAATGAGTTCTTGTCCATCGATGCAAGATGTCATGGCATCATTGTATTTCCAGATTTAGCGTAAATAAGATGGCGTCATTATGTGCCATGATTGTCTTGCTGTTACGGTTTCCAAGTCTTGTGGGGGTTCATATCGTATGAGCCTTTTGTGCCAACCTCCCATAGTACTATACAGGCAGACAGACTGAGGACTGTTTCATTAGAATTGATTTAACCTCATGCCTCTGAACGTGACAATGAATATAAAAAATGGCGCCACCATGTCTGTCTATATCACATCTCTCATAATCCTTATGGTATCCTCCCCAGGCTTTCAGATGATGCAAGCGCCAAAGGGTATAATGACTGCATGTTTATTATTTGAATGAATGGGCATTCTTGGCCTTTCATTTTGATGTAATTACAGTGTTCTGCCACAATGAACAGGGAGCAGACGGGTTGTAAAGTCCCATCAGAGACAAAGCAATTTGACAGTCCTTTTATTTCTATGTAGTTGGCTGCTGCATCCAGCTGAAACTCCCCTGCCGAGACAACACAGATAAATAAACTGCTGAGAGGACTTGTGTGTGTGTGGGGGGGGCGTGAGAAAGAGTGTGTGTGTATTATTATGTACAGCAGGGACTCTCAGAGAAATGCCGTGGCACCTTCCCCTCCATGCTTCCGGTGGCTCCTTCCCCCTCCATGCTTCCCCGCTTCTTCAAACAGAGAAAACACACCATGAAGTAAGGCACACTGCAGACCTTAGGCAATAATACATCATGGTTTTCTAAGACTGCTCACCAGAGGCCTGCCTTTTCATGGATCGATTCCAGAAAGTAGAATAACCTTCCCCGTAATAATGACAAATTCCACATTTTAAATATATTTTTGCATTCATTTAACTAGGCAAGTCAGTTAAGAAGAAATTCTTATTTTCAATGACAGCCTATGAACAGTGGGTTAACTGCCTTGTTCAGGGGGAGTACAGCAGATTGGTACCTTGTCAGCTCAGGGATTTGATCTTGCGGTTACAAGTCCAACGCTCTAACCACTAAGCTACCCCGTCACCCCATGGTTCATGTTCTGTCTCATTAAAAGTCCTGAAGTGCATGGTATTAAAGCAGACTTTCTTCCCATTTTTTTGACCAGATAATTTCAAGTATCGTTCTAATTATTTAGAACCGTGAGGAGTCACCTCACCCTAAAAACACACACATGGGCTCACTGAACAACCACAGAACGCAGGCTACATGAAGATGAACAGGGCACAGGAACGTACTTCAGACTTCTGTGGAGCGACACAGATCGGCTACTAAAAGCACCAGAGAGGAGCATGGGATGGGACCGGACAGCACTGGCTTGCGTTGCCAATTAACAGGCATCTGGATGTAGTTGCTCCACCCAGGCCAGCGGGCTGGATCCCCAGCAAGGCCAGGCAGGGCTCTGCTCACTAAACAAACAGCCAGACCTGCCATGATTAGAACCAGAGGTCCAGCCCCTCTCTCTTAGATACACTCCTGTGCTTGTCAAAGGAGCAGTTTTAATAACACTTCCTGCAGAGGGGAGAGTTCCTTTTCTGCCCAGGCAGCTCTCTGTGGTCAGAGTAGAGAGGGAGACGGATCTGGTAATCCAACCTTGAGTTGGTTTGAACATTTTTGTGAATGAGGAATAAAAACAGTGCGCGTTTGGGCCTGGGTTTGGGCCTTCTGATTCAAGGCTGAATAATTATTCTGTGGGCTTTTAGATTCACTCTGCGAAGGAAGTCATAACACAGTAGTTCCTGCTAATTGCAATTATCTTAAAATGTTGTATTTACACTTGGAAAAATATATCAACCAACCAATATGGACTCTGAGCTGTTATTCAGGGATTGAGGCCAGATGTCTGTAGTAAACAGATCCATTAAAACCGATCCTCTCTCTCCTATAAAGTCTGTTGTCAACAGGAACAAATTATGGGAATATAACAGGACCCTATTAAGCAACATATGAGAGTAAATGATGTAGGTCTCAAAGCCTTGGCTCAATGACACACAACATTTCCCCCTCCTTATCATCCCAACTTAGTGCACGCTAGATTTGACCAGCATTAGCATTGGGGAGCCCGTGCCAGGGAGCGGGAGGAGGGGAGCATACAGCACCGTGCCACACTGGCGATGGAGGTTTAGCATTAGATGGCAGGTCCTTCAGGAAAGCCGAGCTCGCCACATGCCATTCACATGACAGAGGAACAGAGTGCAGTGCTGAACGGCGAAGCCACAATTCCACACAGCCTGCCGCTGTGGTTGTGGGGGCTGATGAGAGCAGATCGTGAGTGTTGGCAGCAGCCTCGTTGGTCCCTTATGAGACAACGATGACATCCATCAGGCTGAGGAGAGCCTACGTTGTGGGATTTAGGCTAAATCCATGGCTGGACGGACGGATACACACAAACGCTTGGCATGTTGGGGACATGTTGCCGTGTGCTTTAGAGTACAATGTTGGTCCAGATGTGTTTTCTCTCCCAGCCATTTTGTTCCACTCTGCCAGTGTCTCTATGGTCTGCCTTTGGAACACTGCCAATGCACAAAGTTGGAACACATGGAAATTCTGTTCAATTATTGCTAATGAGGATAACTTGATGTGGATTTTGTAAACTGTACCAATGTGACAGCATGTTGTGCAGAGCGTGATAAGCTGAGTCCCCAAGAACATGTGACTTCATTGTGATGGAATGAGCTCAACTCGCCATGGATTTGGAATCCTGTCAAATCCTTCCAAACGTTCTGCAGCAGGCAGCAGTAGGAGGGATTGAATCCAGGGCCCTTTTCCCTGACAGGAAACCAACCCCAAAGACTCCGTATACAGTATGTCATGTCGGAATGTTCTCCTCTAACTGCACATATCATCCCCAATGTCGATATGGACTGTCATTCAGTCATGAACTACATGTTGAGGGCATACAGTTAGTTCTCACCTGTAGCGCTCATGTGGGATGTTCATTTCCAACAAGAAAAACATCAGGTTCACAGGACTTTGGAACTAAAGTGGACAGCTGAGCGAGTTGAGACACATGGTTTCTCTATGTGCTTTGAGAGAATGTTAGGAAAACATTTTAACAGCTGTTCCTGCCTTAATCAAAACCTTCCACCCCGACCTCCCCTTTGCCACACCCTCATCCCTCTGCTGTTGAAGCCGCCATTCAATCCCCCTACCCTGGATGAGTTGGAGGTTGGGCTGGATGGTGGATGGGTGTCATGATCGTCGTAGTGAGGAGACCAAGGCGCAGCGTGATATGAATACATGTTCTATATTTAATGAAGAAAGAACACTGAAACAAACTTACAAAACAACAAACTTGACGCTATATAATCTAAATGTGCAGACACAGGCAACTAAATATAGACAGCGTCACGTCCGTTTGTTGTTTTGTAAGTTTGTTTCAGTGTTCTTTCTTCATTAAATATAGAACATGTATTCATATCACGCTGCGCCTTGGTCTCCTCACTACGACGATCGCGACAGAATAACCCACGAAATACCCAAAGACGATGGCTGCCTAAATATGGTTCCCAATCAGAGACAACGATAAACAGCTGCATCTAATTGAGAACCAATCTAGGCAGCCATAGACATACATAAACATAAACCTAGATAAACCTATGTAAACCTACATAAACCTAGATGGTAAACAACCCCATAAACCTACAAAATACTCAGGTCAGGGCGTGACAGTACCCCCCCACAAAGGTGCAGACTCCGGCCGCAAAACCTAATCAGAAGGGGAGGGTCTTTTTCACGGCGGCGTGGTAACGGGCAGCAGCAGCAGCAGCAGCGATCACAAGACTCCTGAACTTGGGAGGAGATTATGGACGGTAAAGGGCCCTGGGCACAGCCAGGGGAATATCGCCGTCCCAAGGCAGAGCTGGAGGCAGCGAAGGCAGAGAGGCACTGGTATGAGGAGGCAGCACGGCAGCACGGCAGCGCGGCTGGAAGCCCGAGAGGCAGCCCCAAAAATGTATTGGCGGGGAGCACACGGGTAGTGTGGCGAAGGCAGGTAGGAGACCTGCGGCAACTTCCCGTGCTTACCGGAGAGCGAGAGGGACCGGGCAGGCACCATGTTATGCGGTGGAGCGCACAGTTTCCCCAGTGCATGTGCATAGCCCGGTGCGGTACATTCCATCTCCTCATATCGGCCGGGCTAGAGTGTGCATCGAGCCAGGTGCCATGAAGCCGGCTTTACGCATCTGGTCTCCAGTGCGTCTCCTCGGGACGGCGTACATGGCACCAGCCTTATGCATGGTGTCCCCGGTTTGCCAGTACAGCCCAATGCGGGCTATTCCACCTCGCTGCACTGGCCTGGCTACCGGGAGCATTCAACCAGGTAAGGTTGGGCAGGCTCAGTGCTCAAGAGCTCCAGTGCACCTGCACGATCCGGTCTATCCAATGCCACCTCCACGCACCAACACTCCTGTGGCAGCCTCCCGCACCAGGCTGTCTCTCCTTCTTCTGCCTGCAGGTGCTCCCGCCTGTCCAGCACTGCCAGAGCCTTCCTCCTGTCCTGAGCTGCTAGAGTCTCCCGTCTGTCCTGAGCTGCTAGAGTCTCCTGTCTGCCCTGAGCTGCTAGAGTACTGTTACGTTCTGACCTTTATTTTCTTTGTTTTGTCTTTATTTAGTATGGTCAGGGCGTGAGTTGGGGTGGGCAGTCTATGTTTGTTTTTCTATGTTGGTTTTTGTGTTCAGCCTAGTATGGTTCTCAATAAGAGGCAGGTGTCGTTAGTTGTCTCTGATTGAGAATCATACTTAGGTAGCCTGGGTTTCACTGTCGGTTTGTGGGTGTTTGTTTCCGTGTGAGTGTATGTCACCACACGGTACTGTTTAGTTTTTCGTTTTCATGACATCGTTTATTGTTTTGTATTTCAGTGTTCAGTTCATTTTTAATAAATCATCATGAACACTTATCACGCTGCATCTTGGTCTGATCCTTACTCCTCTTCAGACGAAGAGGAAATCTGCCGTTACAATGGGTGTCATCCAGGCCTGGAGAGGTCTGGGTCTTGAGTCCCAGGATCTTGTTTCTCTGTGGTCTGATGGAGGTCTGGGCCGGGGCATGAGAGAGAGTGAAGTTGACATAATTAACTGTTCCTCGGACACACATACTGTACCCACTACAGCCCCCTCATGACCATGGCACTAGAGAGAGAGGCTGTGTGTGTTGGAATCTGTGTTTCTCACTCACACTGAGGTCCCTAGTGGGAAGGCTCCCTGAGTACATTCCCACAGCCTCCATGTCCTGGCCCCACCAGGAGTCAGCGGGGTCACAGGAGGAGAAGAAAGGGCTCTTTCTAGGCCCACGTCTCCCTCACGCCACAGGACATTTTACTGGGGGACATTTTATGGTACTTTTAATGAACTGGAGGAGCATTTCCTTCAGGTTCAGACTTGACCTTTTTGAACCCCACAGCCAGGTCTCAGACAGACAGACTGACAGTCAGGCCTCAAACCGACAGACTGACTTAAGGGTCGCACAATTCCGGTAACTATCACAAAATTCAACTCAAAACTCTGAGACATTTGGAGACCGTTGCTTTTGCATTACTTTTGTCTCCACTTGTCCTGTAATGTGTATCTCGCCCTCTCAGTGTTGTGCGTCAGTGTTAGTGGTGCGATGGAGGCATGTGAGGCCCTTCACATGCACTGACTGGTACTTGTCCAACAGGACTGAATGACTGGCTTTATACTAACATAATGTACTCCACTTGTTTCCCCCCCTGCACTTCAATCTTTACATTCATCCAATACTGATTAGGCTACACTGTTCAACAAGGAATGACGTAATCTGATCAACAGTATGCAGTGCCATTTTATCAAGAAGTTTTGGAAACTATTACTGTCTGTTTAGTGTTTCCACATCTTCATTGTTTTAATTGTATGTTCCAGTTTGTGTATATTAGCAAAACTAGCAAGACTGTTTTTCCATGTTAGGGAAGTCAAGGCAGTCTGCTGACCTTGACATGAACCAGGAGATTACATCTATGGCAACTGGTTGCATTCTTTCTCATTCACTGCTGGTGGTCATGGATACGGTTGTCTTTGTTACTCGCTGGTCATCAAAGACATCAAAGAGGGACTTGTGAAAACTTTGGCTTGGGGACTGACCACTTGACCCTCGGATGCCCTCTTCGTGGAGAACTGTAGTAGGAAATGAACTGAAGATTACTATTGTGGGCTTTACATCATAGGGCTAATGCCGATTCAGAGAGGAGAAAAGAGAAAGAGGGTGGTGGTCCTTCAAATTCAATTAATACTGACTTTGGTGGTGACTGGACTGCTCATTCATTCTTCTCTTTGTTTTGGTTTTTAGCAAGATATATGATTTATTTTTTACAATACAAAAAAATCCTGCTCTTTCTATACTCGTTCATTAGACAGACATGGAAACCCGAGACAGACTGTGAGATAGAAAGAAGGGAGACCAATAAGGTGCTCTGGTCAAAGTGTCATCTCCGAAGTCACCTCGGTCCCTAATGCGATGGTGTGGTTTAGATTTGCATTAGTTTCGACTCATTCAGTCCAGTTCCATGTGAGTTCATCACCATGCAACCACCCCAGACGAATCCTCACTCTGTGAAATTCTGCTCCCGGCCAATAAATGATTAAATAACAAATTCATGCGATGTCAATTACACAGATGCATTAAGCTCATAACAAATCTGAAGTTACAACAAACTGGAAAATATGGTATATAGACAAGTACTCTCGAAGTCCCTTTGATTTCTGACCTCTGATTATGTTTGTGAGGTTTGTGAGGTTTGAGCTAGATGTAAAGTTACAGATTGCTCAGTGCGGAGGCTGAGTCTAACTGTTTGGGATGTATGTGCTGTAGCAGGAAGCCTGGGCGCTGATGTGTGTGCAAGGGGCCAGTGGAGGGAACCACAGTGTCTGTGAAAAGCAGAGCTGAATAGGTACGCAGAGGATTCATGTGGACAGGCCACGCCACAACATTGTGTACTGCTCTCCAGATAGCCCCCAGACCAGTCCAAAGAGAGGAAAACTCAGGCTGCTTTCATTCCGGTACTAAAAAATGAATGTCTCCCAGCACTTCAAAAGATTTTCTGGAATTAGTTGAGCAGCTTCACTTTCAAAATGTTCTCATCTTTATTTTGGAGACTTTGTTTTTGCAGTTTTGCCACTCTCGTCACAGTGAACGGACCAGCAATTGGCTGCAGGCAGAGGGGAAAACACGAACAAACCAAGGTTGTCAATATGTTGTGATTTGATTGCCTATATAAGGATGGGAGCCAACATTTATCAGGCCAGCTGAAGACCCTAGAGTCAATAGGAATTGATCAGGCCAGCTGAAGACCCTAGAGTCAATAGGAATTGATCAGGCCAGCTGAAGACCCTAGAGTCAATAGGAATTGATCAGGCCAGCTGAAGACCCTAGAATCAATAGGAATTGTGAGGCAAAACATGTTTCCCACTGCTGGCTTCCGTCCATTAGATTTCTGAGAAAGTGCCAGCCACAGAAACACAAGGACCAGGGGAGAATCAGATGCAGCTCATGTGATGCCTTCCTTGTATTTTTCTGGCTGGGATTATGCAGAAATAGATCCTGTGGCTGAACTGGAGGGAGCACTCATATAGAGCTCTTATTCAGAAAGGCCGCAATAAAAAACGATTATGTGCTCATTGTAAACAACTTAGCGCATATATCTTCAGTCATGATTTTTAACCTTGAGGTGCTTTCTATGTTCTATAAAATGTCATGTGTTATTACCTTGAACTCATTCACTGCTTACAGTGTGCTGTTAGGACAATAGTGTCTGCTGATTATTGTTTACCACGTGTATAGCTAGTGTAATCATAGGTCTGTACATGAACACCAGCTTTATGATACACACTTAGATAATGAGACACCTCATCCCTCCACAGTTTCCCTCTTCCTCTTTGATTCCCTCATGCCTTCATTCCTTCCTTCCTTCCCTCCCTCCCTCCCTCCCTCCCTCCCTCCCTCCCTCCCTCCCTCCCTCCCTCCCTCCCCCTCCCTCCCTCCCTCCCTCCCTCCCTCCCCCTCCCCCTCCCTCCCCCTCCCTCCTTTTCTCTGAGCTGTTGTGGTTGTGCCCGGGCGTCCTGTGTGGAGCCATAGGGGTGATTCTGCAGTTTTGTGGCCCCATGCCAAGTGGTTGGGAGCAACGGGCCCATTTTAAGCGGCTCAGTGGAGGCGAGGCGTTGGGCTCGGCCCCTGTCCAGCCCTGTCCCAGTTGCATTCCCCCAGGCGAGCTGTCCAATATAATTTCTGCTCTCTCTGCCAGGGACCCCCGAAACCACAAAGGACCTGCTGTGTTTGCCTCTCCTCACCCTGGCCCCTCCAGGCCACCATCTCCACTGGAGAGGAGAGGCTGGAGCTCTGAAGTATGTAACTATCCCGACGCCATGGGCCAAACCGTCTCCCTTCTGCAGACCACAACCAAAGAGTCTTTCAACAGGTGTCTGGGCCCACGTTGTGTGTGACGGGCCAGAGAGGACGCTATTTGTGGGAAACTCATTAGGCCCTGTCAGTTCAAAGCACAGTGTTTCTGACACATTGGTCCCATTTTCAATCACTAATAAGACTATTTCTTGGCTGGGTGGATTTCCCCTCAGTGGCATTACATTATTCATTGCTCCAGTAACTTCTTGTTTAGAAGATACATGTTAAGTGAGGAGGGGGTTCTTTATACTGTAAGTTTCAGTTTTTTGATACAGCTGCACTGTATCAAAGACCCACACACACACAGCAGACTGGAAGTTCCCAGTGAGTCGGGCTTTGCTATCACGATACAGGTCTGAACACGAACAGAGTAAAGTGCGCCCTGGCATTAATGACAGCCCTCTGCCTATAAATCCCAGATGTAAATATATCTTCTATGATATCATGACTAAGCCTGCAGAGGAACAGGCTTCCCAGGAAGCCCAGACAGCTTGGGACGCTGCAGGTGTGTGTGTGCTTTAATCTGTGTGTGCTTTAATCTGTGTGTGCTTTAATCTGTGTGTGTGTGTGTGTGTGTGTGTGTGTGTGTGTGTGTGTGTGTGTGTGTGTGTGTGTGTGTGTGTGTGTGTGTGTGTGTGTGTGTGTGTGTGTGTGTGTGTGTGTGTGAGAGAGAGAGAGAGAGAGCGAGAGAGCGAGAGAGAGAGACTCTGGGTTGGCCTGAGTTCCAGAGCAGGGATCTATAGTGTTACATTTCTGTGGGGGAATTAGGGTTGTCTGATATGAGATAGGCATGTGAGATCACAGTGTTGTTAAACGTACCTGCCAGAGACAGAGACCCAGCCAGGGCCAGATCCCAGAGCCAGGACCCAGTGGAGGAGCAGCAGCAGTCATCCCGAAGCTCACAACTCTGCCAACATTCTTAGGGATCAACACCAGTCCTATTCTTCCCACTCACTCTAAACCCACTCTCTCTCTCTCTCTCTCACCCCCCACTGCCTAAACTTACACAATACATTACACAGGCGGTTGGCGGCACCTTCATCTGGGAGGATGGGTCCTTAGAAATGGCTTGAACGGAATAAATGGAATGGTATTAAACAGATCAAACAAATGGTTTCAGTGTGTTTGATATAATTCCATTCACTTCATTCCTTCAGTTATTATGAGCCATCCTCCCCTCACCAGCATCCTGTGATACAGTCGCTGATGAAGTCAACTCAATATATTCAAAAACGAGAGAATGTTTAACTTACTGTATATAGATCTTTGACTCACTTGGTTTCCAATATGTTTCCATATTTACATAACGGTATGTACTCTAGTAGCCTAGCTACCCAATGGGCAAAGCTGGTTTTAATGACATCATGGCAACAAGTTTTCCAAGTGGGAGAATCATAGCCTACATGTAGAACATTCAAATCAATCCCTCCACTGTGATTTGTTTGTTCCTGTGTTTCAACTGCTCAATTTGTGCAGCTATCAGAGGAAGCTCCTCAGAGGAGGAAGGGGAGGACCTCGGTGAATTTCATAAAAATAAAAATAGTGAAACATTATAAAAGTTGTCATTTTCAGATAAAACTATACAAAATATAGTCACGTCACTAAATAATTGATTAAAACACAATGTTTTGCAATGAAGGTCAACAGTAGTCTCAATAGCACTCTGTAGGGCAGTACCACGGTGTAGCCGGAGGACAGCTAGTTTCTGTCCTCCTCTGGGTACATTGACTTCTATACAAAACCTAGGAGGCTCACTGTTCTCACCTCCTTCAATAGACTATGACAACTTCCAGAGGACGTCCTCCAACCTATTAGAAATCCTGCAGCATGAACTGAGATGTTGTTCACCCAATCAAAGAATCAGAGAATGAATCTAGTACTGAAAGCATAAGCTACAGCTAGCTAGCACTGCAGTGCATAACATGTGGTGAGTATTTGACTAAAAGAGAGGGAAAGACAATAGTTGGACAGTTTTCAATAATGAAGGAGAAGAAAGAGAGAGGGAGAGAGAGCTAACTATATTTATTTGTATTTTTTGTTCACTTTCACTTAGCTTGTGAATGCAGCTAGCTAGTTTAGCCTACTCAAACACCCAGCTCAAATAGAGAGGGATGCTATGTTAGCTAGCTGGCTATGTAATATTTTGTTTTTATTATTTTATTGCCACTGGGGCCTGCTGGTGTAAATGCTAAACTGCTTTCTGACTGTATGCTGTGCTTCATGATTGTAGCGGGTTTACTAATGTGTTAGTTCTAGTAGCTAGAACGATCTAGGTAGGCTGTGTGTAGTGATTAGTCATTATGATAGGAAGGTTTTGCTTGGAAAAGTTTTTCCGCCTGGTCACAGACAGCTGATGTGTTGTGCACTGAAGTCCACAAGCAAAGGGAAAAGGTGGAGAGTGCGTAGATGCAAGAAGGAATTCTACAACGAGCAAAACGATCATGCTGTTTGGATGTGGCTGCTATGAAAGTGAACTGTGTTTGGGTCTGGGGTGTATTCATTCTGCGGATTTGTTTCTTAAACTGAAGCAAATGGAACAAAACTGGGATAAACATACCTGAATTTGTCCAATAGAAACTCTGGTTTGCAACTGTTGGACTCATTTTCATTTTTTAATTGTTTTTATTTCACCTTTATTTAACCAGGTAGACAAGTTGAGAAGAAGTTCTAATTTACAACTACGACCTGGCCAAGATAAAGCAAAGCAGTTCGACACATACAACAACACAGAGTTACACATGGAGTAAAACAAACATACAGTCGTTAATACAGTAGAAAAATAAGTCTATATACAATGTGAGCAAATGAGGTGAGATAAGGGAGGAAAAGGCAATATATAGGCCATGGTGGCGAAGTAAATACAATATAGCAATTAAACACTGGAATGGTAGATATGACAGTAGATGAGTGTGCAAAGTAGAGATACTGGGGTGCAAAGGAGCAAAATAAATAAATAAATACAGTAGTTGTTTGGGCTATTTATAGATGGGCTATGTGCAGGTGCAGTGATCTGTGAGCTGCTCTGACAGCTGGTGCTTAAAGATAGTGAGGGAGATAAGTGTTTCCAGTTTCAGAGATTTTTGTAGTTCTTTCCAGTCATTGGCAGCAGAGAACTGGAAAGAGAGGCGGCCAAAGGAGGAATTGGCTTTGGGGGTGACAAGTGAGATATACCTGCTGGAACGCGTGCTACGGGAGGGTGCAGCTATGTTGACCAGCGAGAGATAAGGCTGGACTTCACCTAGCAGGGTCTTGTAGATGACCTGGAGCCAGTGGGTTTGGCGACGAGTATGAAGTGAGGGCCAGCCAACGAGAGCGTACAGGTCGCAGTGGTGGGTAGTATATGGGGCTTTGGTGACAAAACGGATGGCACTGTGATAGACTGCATCCAATTTGTTGAGTAGGGTGTTGGAGGCTAAGATGGTCAGTTTTACAAGGATATGTTTGGCAGCATGAGTGAAGGATGCTTTGTTTGCGAAATAGGAAGCCAATTCTAGATTTAATTTTGGATTGGATATGTTTTATGTGGGTTTGGGAGGAGAGTTTACAGTCTAACCAGACACCTAGGTATTTGTAGTTGTCCACATATTCTAAGTCAGAACCGTCCAGAGTAGTGATGCTGGACGGGCGGACAGATGCAGGCAGCGATAGGTTGAAGAGCATGCATTTAGTTTTACTTGTATTTAAGAGCAATTGGAGGCCACGGAAGGAGAGTTGTATGGCATTGAAGCTCACCTGGAGGTTTGTTAACACAGTGTCCAAAGAAGGGCCTAAAGTATACAGAATGGTGTCGTCTGCGTAGAGGTGGATCAGAGATTCACCAGCAGCAAGAGCGTCATCATTGATATATACAGAGAAGAGAGTCGGTCCAAGAATTGAACCCTGTGGCACCCCGATAGAGACTGCCAGAGGCCCGGACAACAGGCCCTCATATTTGACACCCTCAACTCTGTCCGAGAAGTAGTTGGTGAACCAGGCGAGGCAATCATTTGAGAAACCAAGGCTGTCGAGTCTGCCGATGAGGATGTGGTGATTGACAGAGTCGAATGCCTTGGCAAGGTCAATGAATACGGCTGCACAGTATTGTTTCTTATCGATGGCGGTTAAGATATCATTTAGAACCTTGAGCGTGGCTGAGGTGCACCCACGACCAGCTCTGAAACCAGATTGCATAGCGGAGAAGCTATGGTGGGATTCGAAATGGTCGGTGATCTGTTTGCTTCCTTGGCTTTCGAAGACCTTAGAAAGGCAGGGTAGGATAGATATAGGTCTGTAGCAGTTTGTGTCAAGAGTGTCCCCCCCTTGCATTTCACGGGGGCTTTACGATACTAATGCAGAATGCCACAGGATGTTTTGTGTTGGTCAAGGGCAGTCAGGTCTGGAGAGAACCAAGGGCTGTATCTGTTCCTGGTTCTAAATTTCTTGAATGGGGCATGCTTGTTTAAGATGGTGATGAAGGCATTTAAAAAAAATAACCAGGCATCCTCTACTGACAGGATGAGGTCGATATCCTTCCAGGATACCCGGGCCAGGTCGATTAGAAAGGCTTGCTCGCTGAAGGAGTTTCAGGGAGCGTTTGATAGTGACGAGTGGAGGTCGTTTTACCACTGACCCATTACGGATGCAGGCAATGAGGAAGTGATCGCTGAGATCTTGGCAGAGGTGTATTTAGAGGGCAAGTTGGTTAGGATGATATCTATGAGGGTGCCCATGTTTACGGCTTTGGGGTAGTACCTGGTAGGTTCATTGATAATTTGTGTGAGATTGAGGGCATCAAGCTTAGATTGTAGGATGGTCGAGGTGTTAAGCATGTCACAGTTTAGGTCACCTTGCAGCACGAGCTCTGAAGATAGATGGGTGGCAATCAGTTCACATATGGTATCCAGAGCACAGCTGGGGGCAGAGGGTGGTCTGAGGGTGGTCTATAGAGGGTGGTCTATAGCAGGCAGCAACGGTGAGAAACTTGTTTTTAGAGAGGTGGATTTTTAAAAGTAGAGGTTCAAATTGTTTGGGTACAGACCTGGATAGTAGGACAGAACGCTACAGGCTATCTCTTCAGTAGATTGCAACACCGCCCCCTTTGGCCGTTTTGTCTTGTCTGAAAATGTTGTAGTTTGGGATGGAGATTTCAGAGTTATTGGTGGTCTTCCTGAGCCAGGATTCAGACACGGCTAAGACATCCGGGTTGGCAGAGTGCTAAAGCAATGACTTAAACAAACTTAGGGAGGAGGCTTCTAATGTTAACATGCATGTAATGATTATACCCTAGATCAGTTTGATGCAGGCAAGAGTGTGAAAGGTGGAATTGAATGTGTCACTGTATGTCACCTCGATTACTTAATTGTTTCTATGTTGTAAACTTTCATTCATAGTCTGAGGTCCTAAGCGCTCTGGAGCAGGATCTGTCTGTACTTTGCTCTGTTCATCTTTCCCTCAATCCGGACTAGTCTCCCAGTCCCTGCCACTGAAACACATCCCCTCAGCATGATGCTGCCACCACCATGCTTCACCATAGGGATGGTGCGAGGTTTCCTCCAGACATGACACTTGGCATTCAGGCCAAAGAGTTCAATCTTGGTTTCATCAGACCAGATAATCTTGTTTTGATGGTCTGAGAGTCCATTAAGTGCCTTTTGGCAAACAGGCTGTCATCCAAGCAGGCTGTCATGTGCCTTTTACTGAGGAGTGGCTTCTGTCTGGCCACTGTACCATAAAGGCCTGATTGGTGGAGTACTGCAGAGATGGTTGTCCTTTTAGAAGCCTCTCACATCTCCACAGAGGAACTCTGGAGCTCTGTCAGAGTGACCATCGGGTTCTTGGTCACCTCCCTGACCAAGGCCTTTCTCCCCCAATTGCTCAGTTTGGTGGTTCTAAACTTCTTCCATTTAAGAATGATGGAGGCCACTGTGTTCTTTGGGGACCTTCAATGCTGCAGAAATGTTTTGGTACCCTTCTCCAGATCCTGTCATGATCTCTATGAATAATTCTTTCAACCTCATGGCTTATTTTTATGCTCTGACATGCACTGTCAACTGTGGTACCTTATATAGACAGGTCTGTGCCTTTCCAAATCATGTCAAATCAATTGCATTCACCACAGGTGGACTCCAATCAAGTTGTGGAAACATCTCAAGTATGATCAATGGAAACAGGATGCACCTGAGCTCATTTTCGAGTCTCATAGCGAAGGGTCTGAACACTTGTGTAAATAAGGTATTTCTGATTTTTTTTAATACATTTGCTAACATTTCTAAAAACCTGTTTTCCCTTTGTCATTATGGGGAATTATGTGTAGATTGATGAGGGGAAAAAATTATTTAATCAATTTTAGAACACGGCTGTAACGTAACAAGATGTGGAAAAAGTCAAGGGGTCTGAATACTTTCCCAAGGCACTGTATTTGTATGACAGGTTACACAATGATAGCAATGATAGGATAGCACAATGTACAGTAAATCATGTGTGTGCTCCTGTATCCACATTTCTCCTTCTTCTCTGGTTCCTTCTGTTGTTCTGTATTGCTGTGGCCTCAGGAGGAGTCCTCTCCATGGAGCTGTCTGTCCCTGACACACGTAGAGAGGGAGCCATGACCCACAGCAGGCCCACTGTGGTCCCTCTCTCTCCCATCATACGTGTGCTCTGTGGAGGGTCAGAGCCCTGTGAAGGGCTGGGCCAGCAGAAACAAGGATACGACACAGTCCTCCTGGTTTGCCCTGAAAGACCTCAACCCCCACTGAGTTTGAGCCCCCGAAGAGGCCCATATGGACCATGCCAGGAAGGGCACAATAGAAGTGGATAGAATCCAAAATATATCCTACAAGTAGGGTAAATACAATCCCTACCCAGATGGGAAGTGGGTTTGTCACCAGGATGAGACACTGCCTGAGGAGAGAGACAGCTCTTCCCCCTCAGGAGGCTGAAAATATTTGGCATGAGACCTCAGATCCTCAAAATGTTATACAGCGGCTCCATTGAGAGCATCTTGACTGGCAGCATCACCCCTTGGCATGGCAATTGCTTGGCATCCGGCCACAAAGTGCTATAGAGGGTACTGCACATGGCCAAGTACATCACTGGGGCCGAGCCCCCTGCCATCCAGGACCTCTATATCAGAGGTGTCAGAGGATGGCCCTGAAAATCGTCAAAGACTTCCGTCACCCAAGTCATAGACTGTTCTCTCCGCTACCGCAAGGAAAGCTGAACCGATGCACCAAGTCTGGAACCAACAGGACTCTGAACAGCTTCTACCCCCAAACCATGAGACTGTCAAATAGTTAGTTAAATAGTTAACCAAATACTGTAGCTACTCGGACTATGTGCATTTACTAACATTTTTTGACTCATAACATACACTGCTGCTACTGTTTACTATCTGACACTTTGTTACTAGTGTACATATCTACCTAAATTACCTCATGCCCCTGCACATCGACTCCGTACTAGTACCCCTTGTATAAACTCATTGTGTATCTATTATTAATTTATTATTACGTGTTTTACTTTATTTTATTTATCTCTGCATTGCTAGGAAGGGTCCATAAGTAAGCATTTCACTTTTAGTCCACACCTGTTGTTTAGAAAGCATGTGATGAATACAATTTGATTTGATAGCACCAAAACATGCTTGGTAAATCAACATGATTTACTGTATCAATATTTGACTGCTAAATGGTTTAGACTTGTTTCTCCCCCACTCTAGTTCCACCTCCAGCTGTCGTTTGTCTCTCTGCGAGGCCTTGAGTCAGAGGCCGTGGGACGACGAGGCTGTGTTACCATGGTGCCTGATGACCTTGGAGCTCCCAGCAGGATGGTTCAGCGATCCTGTCGCTCAGCACAGATGTAGAGTGACACAAGGATGACCAGAGACATGGTGTTATTGTGACTTAGTAATGAGTTCAACCAATAGAGATCCAGCGTGGATCACCAAGTATAGTGCCATGTGCCACCTAACGTCAGAATATTGAACTGATTAAAAAGTGGTTTGTGAAACTATGGGGACACCCAGTGGTTAAAGCTCTTACTGTCTGGGTATTAATGCAAATGCTGTTTGGAGCATCCTCTCACCCAACCCAATAATCATTATCTCCACTGAAAAATAGATTAGCCTAATTTACTTCTTAGCGATACGGCTACCACATGTGCAGCATTCCTTGAATGTCAATAGCCTTTAACTCATTGTGGCGGCAGGGTAGCCTAGTGGTTACAGCATTGGACTAGTAACCGAAAGGTTGCAAGTTCATATTCCCGAGATGACAAAGTACAAATCTGTTGTTCTGCCGTCTTGGCCATCATTGAAAATAAGGACTTGTTCTTAACTGACTTGCCTGGTTAAATAAACAATTGTATTGATGTTCTTATTTATTTAACTAGGCAAGTCAGTTAGGAACTAATTCTTATCTACAATGACGGCCTAGGAACAGTGGGTTAACTGCCTTGTTCAGGGGCAAAATGGCAGATTTTACCTTGTCAGCTCGGAGATTTCATATAGCAACCTTTCGGTTACTGGCCCAACGCTCTAACCACTAGGCTACCTGCCATGTATAATCTACAGAAATATATTTGGTCATACTATATATCTAATTCCCTCCTTTTGCTTCTCTGTGTTGCTGCATCAACAAACGACAAAATACAAGCATGCCTGTTGGTTTGGAGCTGTAGTGTAGATTCCTGTTGCAGTACAGTGAACCAATCAGAGGGTGGGAGAGTGAGGCTGTGGAATGGAATGGTGGAATGGTAATGAAGCTGAATGGAATGGTAATGAAGCTGAATGGAATGGTAATGAAGCTGAATGGAATGGTAATGAAGCTGAATGGAATGGTAAGGAAGCTGAAGCTGTCAGATGGCATGATAGCTACATTAAACAGGTTCTGACCACAGGGCATGACGTCTGGGTTACAGAACCATGAAATGTCTGCTCCCCATCACGCCTGAGACACCACAGGACTGGCCACACTCAATCCAATACCAGTATTGGGCTTGGTGATTTTTATTCTGGGGGGTGGGGTGTTGTTTGATTGATTGATATTACCAAATAAACACTCCCTCTCTCTGTAAAACATCCCAACATATCCATCAAAACACTACCGATCTATATCTATCTATCTATCTATCTATCTTAGCCCATATTATTACAGAAGTCCATCAGTCACCAACACGTCGGTCTGTGTGTAGGCGGATGGGGATGTAACCAGGTCATTGTGGTTCAGACTTCTATGATTTGATAGATTGGACATAATCAATATAACCTTGCTTCCCTTATTACTGGACTCTGAGTGTTTCTCTTTGGGGTCACTGTGGTCGTGCAGCAGCGTGTTTTCCATCCAAGGTGGCTCTCTTGAGGTGATAGAAGGTCTGAAAGGTCAAGAGGGGAACCGGAAGAGGACTATGATAGAGGGAACACTGTGGAGGAAGAGAGAGAGAGAGTGGAAGGATAATGGAGGTGGAGGTGGTGGGAGCAGACAGGCCTGCATCTGAGAATGACATTCAGAGGGAAGTGAGGAGAAAGAGAGAGAGAGAGAGAGAGAGAGAGAGAGAGAGAGAGAGAGAGAGAGAGAGAGAGAGAGAGAGAGAGAGAGAGAGAGAGAGAGAGAGTGAGAGAGAGAGAAAATGAGTGCCTGTAAACAGACATCTGCTGTTTCCTTTTGTAAGCCTTGAAACTAAGTGACAAGAGCCGAGCGAGAGAGCGCGAGAGCTAGAGAGGGGGGGAGGGCAGAGATAGACAGAGTGAGAAAAGCAAAACAAAGAGACAGAGAAGGGAGAGAACATGCAGACACAAGACCGACAGAGACAGAATCTTTCGGTCTGGAAGAAATCAAAATGAATCCTGGCATTTAGAACTAAACACAAAGGACTGTTTTTTTTTCTAGATGTCTAGTGCTGCTATATGTTTGTGAGTCCATTTAGTTTCCATTTAGAAAAAGACTCATGCAACATGAAGAGCAACATGTTGATGTCATATGGGCAAGTCCACTACAAAGAAGGAAACATATTTTTCTAAGGAGAACAACATGTGATAAGAGCTAGTGAATCATATTCAAATACAATCTTTATTAATAGACATTTTAATTTGAATGGTACAATGAACAGCAGCACAATCCATTACAATCTAAGGACAAGTAGTTCACATTTACAATATAACAAATAGAGGACTAACACTCTTTTCTTCAGGGATATGGTTCATAATCTGAAGAGATATAAACATCCAATCATCAATGAGCACAGATGGCGTCACATAGGCTGCGTTTACACAGGCAGCCAAATTGTGATCTCTTTTCCCTAGCTTATTGTTCTTTCGACTAATCAGATCAGCTCTGAAAAAGAGCTGGCGTGAAAAGATCTGAAACATTTCAGAATTGGGCTGCCTGTGTAAACGCAGCCATACGTGACACTACTCCTTCTGATGACTTACAAAACCTGGCTACAGATGGCTTTTCCTTGCAGTGTTACATCCTTGTGCTACTTCGCCACATACTCAGAAACGGTAGTTGAGTATAATTGTTTTCAACGATTGATCCACCCACATGATTCGACTGAATACATATCAGTTGCAAATTAGTTTTTGATTCAGTTAAACGTTAGCGATGTAATACAACAAAGATAATATAACAGAGATAATATGACAAAGTTAACATTCAATGAGCTCTTTAGGTAACAAAATATTCACTGTAGGATAAGCTGTTCCTCAGATTTCTCAGATAAGACCCTTGGATATTTCTTACTATTTAACTCCACAATGTTGGGAAAGGGCTTGTAAGTAAGCACTTCACGGTAAAGTCTACACCTGTTGTATTCGGCGCATGTGACAAATAGCATTTGATTTGAGGCATAAAAATACAGCAGAGAGACAGGACATTCGTATTCCAATTTAAAAAGTCATGCCTCACTGTGTTTTGACATGACATTTTCAGTGCACGTACAAGAGGATTTGAAAACTGTAAACATTGTAAACGGGTAGTACGACAAGTACAAGAGCACATGTGGCAAAGACGTAGTCAGAATACACCAATACACCAGACCAGTGCTGACAGCTTCACTCCTCTTCCATGGATTTCTCAATCTCCTTTAGCTTCCTCACAAACTCCTGAGCCTCTCCGTCTCCCGTCCGTGCGTCCAAAATCCTCATGATTGGCTTCTCTGGATGGAGAGATCAAACAGAGACATAAGTGCATCCATCCAACGCCTGCCACAATTACCTTCAGATTGAACGGGTCGCTAGGTTGGATTACAGAAGTAATAGGAAACCTTTCCCAGACTTAACAGGCTCTCCTCACTGGGGACCCGTTCCCTCTCAGTGAGGAGTAGAGGGGTGGTGTTATGTACTGAAGTCTATCCGGTGGACTGTCCTTCCAGGGTTGGGGTCAATTCCTTTCAATTCAGTAAATTCAGGAAGTAAACTGAAATTACAATTCAAATGTTCCTAAATTCTTTTCAATGAGGAAAACGTGGAATTAGAATACGGGTTTACTTAGTTAATTGACTGAATTGAAATGAAATTGACCCTAACCCTGCTCCCTACCGCTGGGTTTGTTCCGGGCCAGGTGCAGAATGGTCGGCTGGATGGTCTTTCCGGCCGCTGAGGCATTGGGTCTCCCTGGCCAACAGAAGTCACTGAGCGGGGCCAAGGCCTCCCCGGCAAAATCGTTGGTGGACAGCCAATCATAGTCCATCACGGTAAAAGTCAGACAGGCAAACCTGTGCCTGTACTGCTCTGGGCTGACATGGCTGTGGGACAACAGATAGAGGAAAACGAGTCAAACTGAAGTCTACATCTCCATGTTTTGCTTTTCTATCTAGCTGCTGTCAAGAGGGAATTATCATATCATCTACCAATCCCAACATTTCCTTCTCTGTTAGTGCATACAGAAGGCAGATTATACACTCACAAATAGAAGAGCTCATCAAATACTGGGTGCAGGGTCTTGAGCTTCACTTGGGTGCGCTGGCTCTTGGCCATGGGGAAGAGGTGGTGGGGACAGAGCTCCACGATGACAAAGGGGTCACTCAGCCCTGTGTGGCACCAGAGAGAGAGAGAGAGAGAGAGAGAGAGAGAGAGAGAGAGAGAGAGAGAGAGAGGAACAGGAACAAATGAGGGGCTCATACAGAAGATTGGATTGGCATTCTTTCTGCATAAGGAGCTGCATGCCAATGGAACTCTGACATTTACCATTGGCGTCCAAGGCAATGAGATCGGCGGCATGCAGGATCTCCACCGTGAGCCTCTGCTCAGGAGCATCATAGTAACACTTCACACTGACGCGGCCAAAGCGGGTGTGCTTCAGTGTTCTCTGAAAGGCAGATCCATATTATAACTCATACATAAACAGATGATTGATTGATTGATTGGGTTGTTATACATCCATTCAGTATGATGAATATCCTGGACATCAAATCAAATGTTATTTGTCACATACACATGTTTACCAGATGTTAATGTGAGTGTAGCAAAATGCTTGTAGTAAGTGGACATGCCTATAAAGTTGTTCTGGCGTTCTAAAATAAACCGCTGTTACAGAAAACTGCTAGCGACCAGATTAGCATTAAAGAGATAAAGAAAAAGAAAATGTGTTGTGATCTTTCAGCTCCTAATCAACACTCCCCCACTACACTAGCCTGGGGGTTAGAGTCACATGTGGCAGCCCAGCAGGCTGCAGACTACCTGCTGAGAGATCTTCTCCAGGAAGTACTGCTCGATCAGCTCAAAGGACGAACACTTGTTCAGCCTCAGCTCCTCGTCAAGAGCCTATAGGAACAGCAGTGGGGAGGGGGCTCGTCAGGAACCAGCTGAACAACTCCCACTAAAAAAGGCTAGATGGTACATAAACCCTTGGTGCTCTCACCTTGTAGTCGACATGGTTCTTCAGATCTTCTATGGCAAGTCCCTTTCCATCAGCACAGAAGAACTGCACCAGGGCCTGAAAGGAGCATTGTGGAGGGGAAGGTTTCAGTTTTCAGGTTACATGTGTTGATACTCCGCTCTGTTCGACTGGCATGACTAGCTAATTAGCTGTGGTAACTATAAGTAACGCCTTTGGTTGGAGCATATGTCAGAGGATATTAGCAGACCGGTATGTATCCTCGCTGACAGCGTGAATCCCCCAGTAGAAGGAGATCACCATGGAACACACCACATGTTCTACCCACGCAGCGTTGCATTTTCACGACTTTTCATCCAAATCTGTCGTGTGTCCCTTGCCAGCTCTATGCTCCATTAGAATACAGGAACTGTCATATTGCCATTCTGGTGGGGACTCTCCTCAGCAGGGACTGAGCAGCCGGGAGACCTGATGAATATCAGTGGTATGGAAATTATACCACACAAGTAATTAGCAAGGATACAGTAGCTGATGATGGAGAAAATGAGGAGGAAGATGAGGAAGAAGGGGAACTGCTAAAGCTAACTCTCTCTCCTCTGCTCTCATCCTTCTAGACCTATCGGCTGCCTTCGATACTGTGAACCATCAGATCCTCCTCTCCACCCTCTCCGAGTTGGGCATCTCCGGCGCGGCCCACGCTTGGATTGCGTCCTACCTGACAGGTCGCTCCTACCAGGTGGCGTGGCGAGAATCTGTCTCCCTCACCACGCGCTCTCACCACTGGTGTCCCCAGGGCTCTGTTCTAGGCCCTCTCTTATTCTCGCTATACACCAAGTCACTTGGCTCTGTCATAACCTCACATGGTCTCTCCTATCATTGCTATGCAGACGACACACAATTAATCTTCTCCTTTCCCCCTTCTGATGACCAGGTGGCGAATCGCATCTCTGCATGTCTGGCAGACATATCAGTGTGGATGACGGATCACCACCTCAAGCTGAACCTCAGCAAGACGGAGCTCCTCTTCCTCCCGGGAAGGACTGCCCGTTCCATGATCTCGCCATCACGGTTGACAACTCCATTGTGTCCTCCTCCCAGAGCGCTAAGAACCTTGGCGTGATCCTGGACAACACCCTGACGTTCTCAACTAACATCAAGGCGGTGTCCCGTTCCTGTAGGTTCATGCTCTACAACATCCGCAGAGTACGACCCTGCCTCACACAGGAAGCGGCGCAGGTCCTAATCCAGGCACTTGTCATCTCCCGTCTTGATTACTGCAACTCGCTGCTGGCTGGGCTCCCTGCCTGTGCCATTAAACCCCTACAACTCATCCAGAACGCCGCAGCCCGTCTGGTGTTCAACCTTCCCAAGTTCTCTCACGTCACCCCGCTCCTCCGCTCTCTCCACTGGCTTCCAGTTGAAGCTCGCATCCGCTACAAGACCATGGTGCTCGCCTACGGAGCTGTGACGGGGAACGGCACCCTCAGTACCTCCAGGCTCTGATCAGGCCCTACACCCAAACAAGGGCACTGCGTTCATCCACCTCTGGCCTGCTCGCCTCCCTACCACTGAGGAAGTACAGTTCCCGCTCAGCCCAGTCAAAACTGTTCGCTGCTCTGGCCCCCAATGGTGGAACAAACTCCCTCACGACGCCAGGACAGCGGAGTCAATCACCACCTTCCGGAGACACCTGAAACCCCACCTCTTCAAGGAATACCTAGGATAGGGTAAGTAAGGGTAAGTAATCCTTCTCCCCCAACAAGATTTAGATGCAAGTGGCTGTTCCACTGGGTGTCATAGGTGTTTGCACCAATTTGTAAGTCGCTCTGGATAAGAGCGTCTGCTAAATGACTTAAATGTAAATGTAAATGAAATAGGCCCCTGCTGTGATTTTCCCGCTGTCTCTGTGGTCAACTGAGAGAGAGAGAGAGAGAGAGAGAGAGAGAGAGAGAGAGAGAGAGAGAGAGAGAGAGAGAGAGAGAGAGAGAGAGAGAGAGAGAGAGAGAGAGAGAGAGAGAGAGAGGAGACCACTGACCTCCACAGTGTACTGGAAGCGGTTGTAGAACTCCACCTGGACTCCCATGTTCTCCGCCACCGTGGCTAGGATCATTCTGAGGAGCAGCTCCCACATGCCGAGGAGAACTCTATGCAGAAGACAGGGGAACACAGTTAGACAACAATCCGCTGTATGTCAAGTGATCATAATGGCTAGATAATGACCAGTACTGCAGCATAATGTGTCAGAGGGGTATCGTTATTGCGTGCATGTCTAAGATGCTCATCGAGATAAAGACGTGACACAGCAGGTAATTACCTAGCCAGATTCTCCTTCACCAGAGACTCGCTGAGGATGACTAAAGTGTCACGTAAGTACTTCATGAGGGGGGACACGGCCTGAAACAGAACAATGTCACAGAACAGTGTCCCATCTTAGGGGGAAGCTTATTGAGGAAATGTCTTCCAACCCAGAAAGGACAATGAAAGAAAGCAGAGAGGTTGCTGCTCCATGACAGAAGCGGAGCACAATGTACTGTTCAGTCTTACATCATCGTTGTTGATGGAGTCAGGGGACAGGCTGATGTGTTGGAGGTACCTCTTCAGCTCTGAAAGCATCTAGAAACACACAATATCACAATTACCTCTCTGTTCAAGGCATTGTGACAACGGTTACCAGGCAAGACCCAATTTTAGTATACCATATCATACAGTATTACGTAACCAAACCTGGGTTCACATAGTATTTGTTTTCTTTGAAATACTTTATCTGTGCTGGATTAAGGTTGCCTGACGCAACGGAACCAATGGAATAGTCCCAAATGTGAAACCCCCGACCGTCTTGCACTCCAAACAAGCTCCCTCAAACGCCCCAAAAAAACATCATTTACGTAACCCGTTCTCATGGAAACTGATATTGACATGCATGCCTGTGTCCCTTGCCTGTGACAACATTCACAAGGCCACAGGGCCAGATCGATTACCAGGACGTGTACTGCGAGCATGAGCTGACCAACTGGCGAGTGTCTTCACTGACCCTTTCCAGTTGGTCAGCTAACACTGTCGTAGTCCATGTGGGGTCAAACGACATAAGGAGGGCTAGCTCGGAACATTTGAAAATTGATTTTAAAGAACTGATTTTAGCATTAAAAGACTCCAAAAAACGGCCAATAATTTCAGGTCCAGTACCATCGTTGGTCAGTGGGTGTGAAAGATTCAGCAGACTGCTGGCATTACACATCTGGCTAAAAGACTACTGTAGCTCTGCTGGAGTCACTTTTATTGATAACTTTGACACCTTCTGGAAACAGAAGATACTCTACAGGAATGACGGAGTCCATCCAAATCATCTTGGCTCCTGTCCTCTGCCCTCGCATTTCAAGGCTGCGATGAAACAATGACTGGTAAATGATCCAGGACCAGCTCAGTTCATCCCTAGCATTGTAGGTATAATGCTGCATCATAATGCTGCATCAAATGTACATGATCTTAGGGGCAATGGCAAACACAATGTAAGTAATTAAATGTATGTACCCCTAATTGCACCGAACACATCTGTTTATCCTACAGCTATTGTAAGCAGTAATCATGAGCCTATAAACCAGTTACACTGTTAGCACTGAGGCAGTGTGCAATAGTAGCAAGACCACTTTATGCAGCTCATCCTGCAATATCAGCACCAATGTAAATAACATGAATAAGTCTACCTCTAATAAGCTCCCAGTAAAGCATTAAAAACAATCACGCAACCCAGAAAAGTGCTAAAAATAGCCCATATTAACATATGTATCCTAAGAAACAAGGTCCATGAAGTCAATAACTTGCTTGTAACAGATGACATTCATATTCTGACTCTCTCTGAAACTCACTTAGATAATACGTTTGATGATGCAGTGGTAGCAATACATGGTTATAACATCTACAGAAAAGACAGAAACGCCAACGGAGGAGGTGTTGCTGTTTCTATTCAGAACCACATTCCTGTAAAGCTTAGAGAGGATCTAATGTTAGTAATATGGCTACAGGTTCATCTGCCTCACCTAAAGCCCATTCTTGTGGGAAGCTGATATAGACCACCAAGTGCTAACAGTCAGTATCTGGATAATATGTGTGAAATGCTTGATAATGTATGTGATATCATCAGAGAATAATATTTTCTGGGTTATTTCATTTAATGTTTTCAATTTATTGACTGGCTTTCATCAAGCTGCTCACTCAGGAAAAAACATCCAACTGTAACCAGTGCCTGCAACCTGGATCAGGTTGTCAGTCAACCTACCAGGGTAGTTACAAACAGCACAGGAATTAAATCATCAAAATGTATTGCTTTAAAGCAATATCCAAATCCATAGGATATAGTGATCACAATATAATAGCCATATCTAGGAAAATCAAAGTTTCAAAGGCTGGGCCTAATATAGTGTATAATTGAGGTCATACAATAAGTTTTGTCGTCATTCATATGTTGATGATGTAAAGAATATTTGCTGGTCTGTGGTGTTTAATGAGGAGCAACCAGATGCTGCACTTGACGCATTTATGAAAATACTTATTCCAGTTACTAATAAGCATGCACCCATTAAGAAAATGACTGTAAAAACTGTTAAATCCCCTTGGATTGATGAGGAATTGAAAAGGTGTATGGTTGAGGTGGTTGAGGCAAAAGGTATGGCAATTAAGTCTGGTAGCCCAACTGACTGGCAAATGAACTTCAGATTAAGAAATCTTGTGACTAAACTAAAGAAAAAAGAAAAATAAACTACACTATGAAACAAAGATAAATTATATAAAAAAATGATAGTAAAAATCTTTGGGGCACCTTAAATTCATTTTTTGGGGGGAAGCCCACTCAGCTCCTTCATTTATTGAATCAGATGGCTCATTCATTACAAAGCCCACTGATATTGCAAACTACTTGAATTACTTTTTCATTGGCAAGATAGGCAAACTTAGGGATGACATGCCAGCAACAAACACTAACACTACACATCCAAATATATCAGACCAAATTATGAAAGACAAGAATTGTACTTTTGAATTCCATAAAGGAAGAGGTGAAAAGATTATTGTTGTCTATCAACAATGACAAGCCACCAGGGTCTGACAATCTAGATGGAAAATTACTGAGGATACTGGCAGACATCTTCAATTTAAGCCTACTAGAAAGTGTGTGCCCTCAGGCCTGAAGGGAAGCGAAAGTCATTCCACTACCCAATAATAGCAAAGCCCCCTTTGCTGGCTCAAATAGTCAACTAATCAGCCTGTTAGCATCCCTTAGTAAACTTCCTGAAAAAATAGAGTTTGACCAGATACAATGCTATTTTATAGTAAACAAATTGACAACAGAATTTCAGAATGCTTATAGGGAAGGACACTCAACAAGCACAGCACTTACACAAATGACTGATGATTGTCTGAGAGAAATCGATGATAAAATGATTGTGGGGGCTGTCTTGTTAGACTTCAGTGCAGCTTTTGTCATGACCGATCATAGTCTACTGCTGGAAAAACACATGTGTTATGGCTTTACACCCCCTGCTATAATGTGGATAAAGAGTTACTTGTCCAACAGAACACAGAGGGTGTTCTTTAATGGAAGTCTATCAAATATAATCCAGTTAGAATCAGGAATTCCCCAGGGTAGCTGTTTAGGCCCCTTTTTTCAATTTTTACTCATGACATGCCACTGACTTTGAGTAAAGCCAGAGTTTCTATGTATGTGGATGACTCAACACTATACACATCAGCTACTACAGCGACTGAAATGACTGCAACACTCAACAAAGAGCTGCAGTTAGTTTCAGAGTGGGTGGCAAGGAATAAGTTTGTCACGTCCTGACCTTAGTTCCTTTTTATGTCTCTGTTTAAGTTTGGTCAGGGCGTGAGTTGGGGTGGGCATTCTAGGTTTTGTATTCTAGGTTTTGTATTTCTGTGTTTGGCCTGGCATGGTTCCCAATCAGAGGCAGCTGTCAATCGTTGTCTCTGATTGAGAACCATACTTAGGCAGCCTGTTTTCCCACTATGATTTGTGGGCAGTTGTTTTCTGTGTTTTCACCATACAGAACTGTTTCGATTTTCGCTGTTTCACATTTGTTATTTTGTGTTCAGTTGTAATCAATTTAACATGGACACATACCATTGTGCATATTGGTCTGATCCTTCCTATTCCTGTTCCTCAGATGAAGAAGATCGTTACAAAGTTAGCCCTAAATATTTATAAAACTAAAATAATTGTATTTGGAACATAAACACTAATACCCTAAACCTCGACTAAATCTTGTAATAAATAATGTGGAAATTAAGCAAGTTGATATGACTAAACTGCTTAGAGTAACACTAGATTGTAAACTGTCATGGTCAAAACATATTGATGCAGAAGTAGCTAAGATGGGGAAAAGTCTGTCTATAATAAAGCGATGCTATGCCTTCTTAACAACACTATCAACAAGGCAGGTCCTACAGGCCCTAGTTTTGTCCCACCTTGACTACTGTTCAGTCTTGTGGTCAGGTGCCACAAAAAAGGACTTAGGAAAATTGCAATTAGCTCAGAACAGGGCAGCACGGCTGGCCCTTGGATGTACACAGAACAGAGAGCTAATATTAATAATATGCATGTCAATCTCTCCTGGCTGAAAGTGGAGAGATTGACTTCATCACTACTTTTATTTATGAGAGGTATTGACATGTTGAATGCACCGATCTGTCTGTCGAAACTACTGGCACACAGCTCGAACACTCATGCATACCCCACAAGATATGCGGCAAGAGGTCTCTTCACAGTCCCCAAGTCCAGAACAGGCTTTGGGAGGCACAAAGTACTACATAGACCATGACTACATGGAACTCTATTCCACATCAAGTAACTGACGCAAGCAGTAAAATTAGATTTAAAAAAACAGATTAAAAAAACACCTTAAGGAACAGCGAAGCAACACAAACATTGGCACAGACACATGCACACGCACACACACACACACACACACACGCACACGCACACGCACACGCACACGCACACACACACACACACACACACACAGAGAGATTTAGTAATGTAGATATGTGGTCATAAGGTGAATGCACCAATTTGTAATTCGCTCTGGATAAGAGTGTCTGCTAAATGACTTAAATGTAAATGTAATGTAAATGTAAATGTAGTGGTGGAGTAGGGGCCTGAGGGCACACAGTGTGTTGTGAAATCTGTGAATGTATTGTAATGTTTTAAAATTGTATAAACTGCCTTAATTTTGCTGCACCCCAGGAAGAGTAGCTGCTGCTTTGGCAATGGGGATGCATAATAAATACAAATACAAAAATACTGACATTTTCAGCCTCTCCCTGTCTAATACCAACATGTTTTAAGCAGACAACCATAGTCCCTGTGCCCAAGAACACTAAGGTAACCTGCCTAAATGACACGTCTGTAGCCATGAAGTGCTTTGAAAGGCTGGCCATGGCTCACATCAACACCATTATCCCAGAAACCCTAGACCCACTCCAATTTGCCCTAACAGATCCACAGATGATGCAATCTCTATTGCACTCTACACTGCCCTTTCCCACCTGGAAAAAAGGAACACCATTGACTACAGCTCCACGTTCAACACCATAGTACCATCAAAGCTCATCAATAAGCTCAGGACCCTGGGACTAAACACCTCCCTCTGCAACTGGATCGTGGACTTCCTGACGGGCCGCCCCCAGGTGGTAAGGTTAGGTAACAACACATCCACCACACTGATCCTCAACACAGGGGCCCCTCAGGCGTGCGTGCTCAGTCCCCTCCTGTACTCCCTGTTCACTCATGACTGCTTGGCCAGACACGACTCCAACACCATCATTAAGTTTGCCGATCACACAACAGTGGTAGGCCTGATCACCGACGAGACAGCCAACGACGAGACAGCCTATAGGGAGGAGGTCAGAGACCTGGCTGTGTGGTGCCAGGACAACAACCTCTACCTCAATGTGATCAAAACAAAGGAGATGATTGTGGACTACAGGAAAAAGAGGACTGAGCACACCCCCATTCTCATCGACGGGGCTGTAGTGGAGCAGGTTGAGAGCTTCAAGTTCCTTGGTGTCCACATCACCAACAAACTAACATGGTCCAGACACACCAAGACAGTCGCTAGCCAGACTATTTGCATTATATTACCTCAATTACCACGACTAACCGGTGCCCCCCGCACATCGACTCTGTACCTGTACTCTCCTGTATATTGTCTCGCTATTGTTATTTTACTGCTGCTCTTTAATTACTTGTTCCTTTTATTTCTTATTCTTATTCAATAATGTTTATTTTTATTTATTTGTTAAACTGCATTGTTGGTTTGGGGCTCGTAAGTAAGCATTTCACTGTAAGGTATTCCTGTTGTATTCGGCGCATCTGACTAATACAATTTGATTTGATGACTGGTTACTAAGTATGACTGACAGAGAGGATAGTTTAGTGAGATGGAGGGACCTTGTCTGTGAGGTGGGTGATGAGGCGCTTGGCCTCCCTCTGTAGGTCCGCATCCACGTTGTAGAGCTGTCCGTTCAGGGCCTTGTTGACCTGCTCCTTCCCCTCTGCCCCACAAGACTCCTCCATAGCCTGCTCCACGCCCTGCCAGTCCAGGTCCCGAGGCAGGTGGCCCAGGAACACACGCACATGCTCTGTGTTGTTCAGGGCGATGCACAGCTAGCCCACACCAAGATCCAGGAAGTACATTAGTAGAGGGAAGAAGAGAAAGCCAGAAGAAAGGTCGAGAATGTTTGAAGGAAACAAAGGACGAAAAAGAGGCAGATAGGATATTGGGGGAGAGAGTAAATGATTGACAATGAAAAGAGGCAAGACGGTAAGTAGACCAGTGGAGGCTGCTGAGGGCTCATAATAATGGCTGGAATGGATTCTAATGGACGGAATGGAGTGAATGGAATGGTATCAAACCCATGAAAACCATGTTTATGATACCATTCCATTTACTCTATTCCAGCCATTATTATGATCCGTTCTCCTCTAAGCAGCTTCCACTGAAGTAGACCAAACATATTACGCTGCGGACAACCCGCTGAGGTCTTTGTGTTGCCAGGGAAAGAACGCTCGCTGACATTTACTTCCCACGTCATCCTGAAACCCCCCTTCCTTCCTTCCTGCCTTCCCACAGGCGTTACCTGCACTGTCAGGCTCTTGATGTCTCGACCCTGCTGGCTCCTCTCAATCTTGCGCTTTATCATCTCTGAGTAACACACGGCCTCGCTGCAGAAATTCTGCAACACAGACAACATCTCACTCACCATCATCATCATCGAGAGTGAAACCCTCAATGTGCATTATTTTCTTTCTGCTCTGGTTGTTTGTGATTGTAGAGCTTCTTACACTGTCTCTGAATGTGTAGCGTGTGTGAAAGCATGCACTTGTTGTTGTTGCTGTTGTTCATAGAGTGTGTGTGTGTGTGTGTGTGTGTGTGTGTGTGTGTGTGTGTGTGTGTGTGTGTGTGTGTGTGTGTGTGTGTGTGTGTGTGTGTGTGTGTGTGTGTGTGTGTGTGTGTGTGTGTGTGTGTGTGTGTGTGTGTGTGTGTGTGTGTGTGTGTGTGTGGCGATGGCACTCACGTCTGTCAGGCGGGTGACAAAGATGAAGGCCCCTGCAGAGTCTGGCCAGGACATCTGTTTCCAGAACTCCCGCACCTGGTTGAAACACGCTGTCACATCCACCGCCGAGGAGCTGTGTTTGGCCTGCTGTACTGGCTCCAGCTGCTCAGTACACACACACACACACACACACACACACACACACACACACACACACACACACACACACTCTATGAACAACAACTTATAGAAAGTCATGCACATGTACTGTACTAGAAATACACTGACACACAGGTACAGTACACAGAAACGAACTCATATTCCGAGTACATTAGATAGAAACATCATGGTGGGTTACATATCATCAATGGGTTCTGCTGTAGAAGTGTAATGGATATCCTGATTGCCGTATGTTCCATGGTTTCTCTTTTCATGGAAAAGCAACCTCTACAGAGACTTCCATAAAATGCCTTTCTCACCTGGTCCATGTCTACTGCTCTGCGGATCCTGTCACAAGCCTTGTCATGGACTATCTGCAGCCACTTGTGGATAGACGTCTTAAACCAGTTGTGATAGCCAGTCAAGGCCATCATCTTAGCGTCCCTGAGAGAGAAATACTAATTAAACACCTGACATTTAGCGAATCTACTGTATGTTCAAGCACATGGAGAAGTTCAATGCAAGATCAAATCACCAAGCAATAACAACATCTAATCAATCTTTCTGTTTTCTAAAAGTTCAATGCAACCAAGCTGAACATCCACCATCCACCAGTCTGACCGGGTGGCAGGGTGTTCACAAACTCACCTGAGAGGGAGGAACTCTCTGAAGCGTTTGAGTATTTTCAGAGACATGTAGAGCTCTAACAGAGTCTCTCCCATGGTCTGAGTTAGCCTGGAGCTCTCCTGCTCCAGAGTGCCACACACCTTCTCCATGGCAACGCTCACGTCGTCCGCGACCTGGGGGAGCAGAGGGGTCAGTCACCCCATCTCAGAGGTCAAGGGGTCAACGGTGAGGATACATGCATGCTGAACATACAGGAACACTATATGCATCAGTATACTGTATATATCATCATGTATGGATGAAGATGTTGGCAGGTTCTATTCCTTTTGGTGTCAAAGGAATTCTCACCAGTTTCTCCAGCTGTCTATACGCGATGCTGAAGAAATCCACTTTCACAGCACTGTGGGGTTTAAAAAGACAAAACAAAGAACAGGATTCACTTGCTATTTGACATAATCTACTCAAAAGTCAAGTTGGCCCTGTCACCGTCCTTGATTAACACAATAAACTGCAGGGACTGTTTGTGTACCTGTAGAAGAGCTTGTTGTAGACGTTCTGTCCCCTCTGTACATCTGCACACACTGCATCCACCACCTGGACCAGTCTCCTCAGCTGCTCCTCTAGAGCCTATAGAATCGACACACTACAGCTCACACACAACCCCGACAGGCCCATCCATGTGTTACCCAATAAACGACTGGGAGTTTATATATAGAATGCGCGACTCTTTTTATTTGTATGACTTTGTGTGTTATCAATTCTTATGGTGTCAACTTACCCCGTCCTCTGGTTTGAATTGTGAAATTGTGCTCTCGTACCACTCCACTGTACCTTTCTGTTGAAATCAAAGATTGCAGTCATTCGAATTAGTCAGGCAACAGTGGTAACGCTAACAGGTCTTCCTTATATTTATGTTGTACCTTGACAACAGTGGCAATTTCCAAATGCAGTTCATTTCGAAGGGGGCACGCAGTCTTGAAGGCCGGCATGGTCTGCATGTGTCCTACACCCCTGAGTCACAAACACAAAGGGAGAGAAACATGGTCCTGTTATTGTAGCCCAACAACTCATTACTGAGTAAAAGACAAAAAGGCACAATGCAAGGTGATTTGTAGGTAATCAAAACGATTGATGGACACAAATGTTCCAAATGATTGCTGGAACAGACAACCCTGACTGGCCTAACCTGTCATTTCTGTCAGCCTTCTTTACGTCAAGGTGACTGACAGCAAGAACGATTAGTATGTGTTTGAGTACATCTTTTTTCTGTGTGTCGTCTGTGTCCACAATACACAGAGATCTCTGTAGGAGTGTCAATCACTGGGCAGACTTTGAAATCTCATTGGAAAAGGCCCTGCAGGATCTCCATTCATCTGGTCTGTGCGACACAGAAGTACAGTGCCCCGTTGGGCTGCTCACAGAGAAAGAGCATAGCAACATGAGCCTCAACATGAGCCTGCTTTTATTGGCACAGTCACCACCATTCAAGTAGAAAACCCTCCCAATAGGCTTATGACTTAGTCACTCTGCCCTCCTATTGGCTTGACTGTTCTAGGTACTCTGTCTGTGGTTTTATTCTAGTGACTTGGTTGAGTGTTTGGTCTGGTATGACAGCGCTGGCGAGTGTTTGATGCCGTGATGTGTTGAGAGAGAGAGAAAGGGTGGTGGAGTCACAGGTGGCTGGTGGCACCTTAATTGGGGGGCACGTGCTCATAGTAATGGCTGGAACGGAATGGTATCAAACACATGAAACACGTTTTCCATATGGTTTAATGTGGTTCCATGCATTCCATTCCAGCCATTACTATGAGACTTCCTCCCCTCACCGGCCTCCTGTGGTATGAGTTTACCTCAGCATGAGCTCGCAGCGTGTGACGGCGGCTGGACTGGCGCAGGGGAACACCTGGCGCATGCTCTTCATCAGACACAGACAGTGGTCCGTGTACAGCCTGAAGCTGTCCGACAGCTGCCGCTCCTGAACACAGGAAGTACATTTATCATCACATCACTCAACCTCACAATGATCGATCTAGCCAATAACAGCACATTCAGACAGACTTCTGGGCTTCAGTCTAGCTTCCAGAAAAAGTACCGCACCGAAACAACCAGGTTTTTATTGAATAACAGACCCCTAGGTCATAGGATGATGGATGTTGAGTGGTGAGTTAATGAGGTGTCCTAATGCCAGACGAAAGGTGATTGCGAGCCAAAGGGGAGCTGTGAGGAGACAGTAGGCCTACCAGGTCTCCCTGCACAGCTTGGGGATCCCACTCTGCATCGATGGTCCTCAGGAGCCTCAGCAGCAGAGTGTAGCACATCCTCTGGGACCGGTGGTGGCTGCTGTAGCACTGCCAGCGACTGAAGACCAGAGCAATACATACTACTATACATCTACTGTACATAACATGACCTTCACCTCTCAGCTGAGATGAATGGTTTCAGACCTAAAAGGACTAGGAAGGAAAAGGTGCAACTCATAATTAGAAATGTGGTACTTCATTGGCACAGGCTCCACCAGCTTGGCATAACTTAGATTTTCTCATTTGGACCACCGCAATACCTTTGGCATATGATCTACATTGAAGTGTTACTATTGTAGCTACTTACATGATGGCCTGTTGCAGGGGCGAGAGGTCAGTTTGCACAGCATGATGGGACAGCACAGTCCATGCTGGAGGACTCACCTGCCCATTCCAGTTATAAGGCTCTTTCTGGAGAGAAAAAACAGATGATTTACATGGATAGCATAAGGAAACCATCCACAGCCATCACTGTCATTTCACTTGATAATAGAATGCACTGTATAGTAGAGTTTCACCTGAATATGAGCGTGCTCGTACTCCAGAATCTGACTCAGCATCTTCTTATGAATGACTTCTTTGGATTCCCTCTTACTCAGTGTAGTGTCTCTCTGGGGAACAAAGTGGAATGATCAAGTGACTTGGGTAGAATACACAGGTACTGTGGAGCAGAGAGAGTGTAGTAGCTACCTGGGTAGTGAAGAGCCTCAGAATCAGGTGACATTCTCCCTGGACCTTGGAGGCACTGGATCGGGGCTCCAGCTTAAACCACTTGTCATATCCCATCACAGGAACCTCCTACAGGCGAACAACGAACAGGCTAGACCAAGGATGGGCAACTTTGATGAGGGTGGGGACAACAAAAAGTCTGAACTCATCATGAGGGGCCGCAGTTGCGCGCTGGTCTGCGAACCCACATCCTGTTTCACAGCTATTTTCCTGCAATTCTACACATTCTTCCATGGGGTGGAGAGATATGTTAGCAGTTTTTAATATGATATCTGAGTGAGACTGATACAAAGTTTAGATAGCTGGCCGCTAAGCTAATTTAGCAATCTACATTTTTAGCTGAAATGGGATAATTGACTGACTATCAGTGACTGACATAACTTTGACAAACTGCCAAAGTTTGAAATTCCACTTTTTCTATTCTACTATTCTAACTCTCAACAGTAAGTTGAGACCCCGACTGAATTCCTAAATATATATATATATATATATAGATTTTTTTTATATTGATCCGAGGGCCTGCCCATGGGCTAGACACTAAGCCAGAAAAAAACTAAAACAGAGGTGCTGCCTTAAATAATAGTGGATGTCTTTAGAGGTGGAGGCGCGACACTCTCATACATTATAAAACTATAATTTAATCAAAATCCATTAAAACCGAGTGTCGTTCCGGTCTGATGAAGGCGAAGGGCGAAACTTCACACTCTTTATGATGGATTCACAATAAATGAATAACGGGTGTTTGCGCCTCTCTGATAGACAGTGAGCCAGGAACCAAATTTGGAGGAGTATAATCAATCAAATGTTAGTTAACACTTATAATAGCTAATAGATACAAATATTAGAATAAACTGCATTAAGTAAGACGTATTACTACTGTCTAAAAGAAGAAACATTACCAGTAGACAGCAGTTGGGAAGTGAAAGCACTGTAACTTTAAAGAATTACATTCAGTGGAATGTTGATGCAGCCCAGGAAGTCATCAGCATTGTCCTCAGATGATCCGGATGACGACGTTCCATTGGACCGCACCGATTTGGCAATCTGCTTAAAATACCTGGTGGGATAAGGCACTGATGAATACAATCTGCTTAAAATACCTGGTGGGATAAGGTACTGATGAATACAATCTGCTTAAAATACCTGGTGGGATAAGGCACTGATGAATACAATCTGCTTAAAATACCTGGTGGGATAAGGTACTGATGAACACATGAAATATAACACAGAGCAATCAACCAGCACTGCGTCTCAATGACCTGACAGTCAAGACCTCCATTCACTATTTTAAAGGGCCTATTTCACCGACTTTATCATTAGCAAACAGAAGCCTGTTCTACCTGCCCATTCCTCTAAGTCCGCTGACTTCATTCAGTTTTTTGCAGGCCTCTGCGACAGAGACGTCATCGTCGTGGTCCCTGAGAAGAAGAGCAAAGGTTATTAGGACCGTTGGTTGGTAGGACGTTTTCAGGAACCTGGAATTTGGACTGAAAGTGGAAAGGCCCCACACACTGTGTTTAATCTTACCATATGTCCATATGCAGTAGATCACTGTGGACATCATCAATGTCACTATTGGAAGAAGAAAATATAATAATTGAACATTGTGTAAACAAGCATTGTTACCGTTAGGCTCTGAGACGCATAGAAATGTCAAGCGTTCTGCCAACAACTTCCAGAATCGGCGTACTGTCAGCACTGTACTTACAAAACAAAGTGCTCATTCCAGACTGGGTTGAGAGTCTCTGGCTTGACCTCAGTCACCTGGATGCACGTGGCTGCTAGAACCTCCTTGGTATTGGACCTCTTCTCCAGCTTCTCCTTCCTCTTCCTGAAGCTGAACTTCCTCTCCTTCTTCTCCTCTGTCTCCCGGGGGCTCTGGCCCAGGAGGATTCCCAGCATGCAATAGGGGTCGCTGTACCCTACCCAGGCACAGTAAGGGTTAAACTAATATGTGACACACTGAGATTATACTGTTAGAATGACAGCGATGTACCTTATTGAGGTTCAGGAATCAAAAGCAATTGGTCTGCTAGTAATAGCAGCCTGTGTACTTTTAGACAAAGTGGTCCAGTGTTGTCTAAAGTGGACAGTGACTTGATGATGGTTCTAGTGTCTTGGTTGAACCACTGTATCATGAGGTTTTTATTTTTCTTCCAGGCAGAAAGAACAACGTGTCTCGCTCAATATAGTTGATCTGAAAATGTTCTAATCTTATTTCAATAATAAACAATTGCATTCATTGTCAATGGGGAGTTGGAGTTGGCAAATGGACACGATGACATTTCATATCCACGCACAGAAAACAAATGCTGCTTCCCATCAATAGCCGTAAACGAACACAAACACCCCTCACCATTTGCATCCTTCGCCATTAGATTTTTCCCTTTCATGACAGACACTCTCATGGTGAAACTGGCTCTCTGCAAAACAAAGTGCACAAAGTAACAGTAGTACACAAGCTAAGAGTCATGCATTGGTGAGACATCTCGCTGAAGCGATCCATAAGCACGCTGCATTCCAAAACCGGGTCCCTGAACATGGCATAGAGTGCACGTTGAAAACAACAGCTAGTCGGTGAACTTTAGTTGGATTCTGATTCTTTAACTCGACAAATACACTTTCATCAGTGGTAAACAAGATACCAGCAATCACTGCAGTGTGAGATGTGAGTCTGTCAAGAGAGAATAATCCATGTGTGTTTTCTTTGTCTGGTGTATAATGCCAGGGCTTTGTGTGTCACTATAGTGGAAAGACACTGCTGTGCCGGCGAGAAACAGAGATCATTGTAGGATGGAACAGTTAAAAGGCACAATATGTTCTTCTCTGCACACAACCTTTCAAGGAGTCTTGCAGAAGAGCCCAGCATCTCTTTCAAACTGACATTTGAAAGGTTGCTGGCAGTCAAGGGCATCATACAAAGTGCGCTTTCAGAGATCATTATGTCTCCTGGTGCACAGTGAGCCTCACTATGGTATATCAATACACTCCATCAGCTCAGTCTCTCCGGGTGCATAGTGCTAGTTAGTGCTTTCCATGCATTTTACTTTAACCTTGTGAATGCAACATGCTATACACTGAGTATAGCAAACATTAGGAACAACTTCCTAATATTGAGTTCCCCCCCCCCCCCCCGCCCTCAGAACAGCCTCAATTCTACAAGGTGTCGAAAGCGTTTCACAGGGATGCTGGCCCATGTTGACTCCAATGATTTGACACAACTGTGTCAAGTTGGCTGGATGTCTTGATACACATGACAAACTGTTGAGTGTGAAAAACCCAGCAGCGGTGCACCGACTACCATGCCCCGTTCAAAGGCACTTAAATATGTTGTCTTGCCCACTCACCCTCTGAATGGCACACACAATTCAGTTCTCAGTTCTTCAAAATCCTTCTTTAACCTTTCTCCTTACCCTTCACCTACACTGATTGAATTGAATTGAACAAGTGACATCAATATGGATCATAGCTTTCACCTGGATTCACCTGGTCAGTCTATGTCATGGAAAGAGCAGTTTTGTAAACTCAGTGTATTGCTAAACACAAATGAAAGGCACATTATATGGTGCAGACAGGAAGATCCTCACAGTGACAACTCAGCGGCGCTATCTTGTTCATACGGCTTACATGGCGTGTGTCTGCGGATGGGAGATACAGGAAGTGACAGGAGAGGAGACAGGAGATGGAAATTGACAAGATGGGAAGTGGAACAAAGCATCTCACCTTGGATTCTTGGACTCTCTGCAGAATGATGTCATGTTCCTCCTGACCCATATCAAATACCTAGGAGAGGGACGACAGTGGAAAAGGGTGCTCTTTGCAAGAGAGCCTCATAGGTCTGTGAGCATATTTGCAATACACATCCAACTGTACTCCTGCCTGAATTTTGACCTGCATGCTTTATAAACCACAGCATAACTTTAAAACTATTTGAAACAATAATACAATGGTGATACGCATTACATCCCTTGCCAATGATTTGCGTTCTCATAAGCCCGAACCAAGATGGCTGTACAGGTTCAATCTCACTATCTTCAAAAGGCTAAAGAGAACCAGGGGTCACTTCAAAGCATGGGGACATGTGCCCTGGTCCACCACCTCAAGCAGAGAGCGACAGAGGAAGCAAGGATGCAGCTTCGGAGTGACAGAGTCTGAATGGATGTAATATTACAGCTGAACATCAATACTCAGTGGGCCTCTGGGCTTTGATGTTTAATCAGCTCTAAGCCAAAGCACATCTGCTCAGTCTCCTACAGATGTCTCAAAGCAAACATGGCTCTCTACCGCCGGACTGAACCTCTAGGATCAGTTGGTGAGGACAGAGATTAGAGGAGGGGTTTACAACAGGAGTCACATGACAAGACAATCTGATTTCTGCTGTTGGTTTTCTAGCAGTAATTATTTCAGCTTACTTGGCTCTTTCTGGTCTTGTCTATTTTATTGGTCAGTATTTGAAGTGCATTCATAAGTGTGTGTGTGCTTATCTGTATGAGAGTAAGTGGTTGTTGGTCTCTGCCGTGTGTGTGTGTGTGTGTGTGTGTGTGTGTGTGTGTGTGTGTGTGTGTGTGTGTGTGTGTGTGTGTGTGTGTGTGTGTGTGTGTGTGTGTGTGTGTGTGTGTGTGTGTGTGTGTGTGTGTGTGTGTGTGTGTGTGTGTGTGTGTGTGTGTGTGTGTGTGTGTAAGAGAGAGTTTGGCCAGGTGGGCTGTTTAGCCGATCAAAGGAGTGTGTGTACCTTCAGCAGATAACTGAAGATGTCGCCTTCATTGGTGACGTACTCTGGCGAGGGCACGCCCACCCTGTTGACTACCGTGTAAACAGCCTCTTCATACAGGAGGTCCAGCTGGAAGAAAACAACCTCAGTGAATGCATTAAACCACCATAAACCACCATTTTTCTTTCTTAAAGCAGGGTCACTGCTAAATAAGAGCTGGGAAACATGTCTCTGTCAATAGAATGATGTGACCTTACTGTAGCTAACCATGTGTGAAGTTTACGCAACAGTGTAGCTAGCTACAGCCGTGTGAGGATAGAGGCAAATTGGGTCAGAACACTAGATTCTAGTTGGGGAGCTAGATATGTGTCACGTTCTGACCTTAGTTCCTTTATTATGTATTTGTGTTAGTTTGGTCAGGGCGTGAGTTGGGGTGGGTAGTCTATGTTATTTTTTTCTATGTAGTATTTATGTGTTTGACCTGGTATGGTTCTCAATCAGAGGCAGGTGTCGTTCGTTGTCTCTGAGAGAATCATACTTAGGTAGCCTGTTTCCCCCATTTTAGTTGTGGGTGATTGTTTTCTGTCTCTGTCATCATCAGACAGAACTGTTTTGTTTTCTTTCTTTCTCCTTGTTATTTTGTTTTTTTGTGTTCAGTGTTAATAAACATCAACGTACCACGTTGCATATTGGTCCGATCCGTCATACTCCTCGTCAGAGGAAGACGAATTGCGTTACAATATGAGAAAAGGCCAATAACAAGTAAAATACCCCTCCATCACTAGAGCTTAATGTTCTACCCAAGGGAGCCCAGGCAACTCACCTCTCTCCTGCTGGACCTCTCTGGAACGAATGCCTGGTCTACGTGCTCTGCTGGTGGTGCGGCTGTGTTACCTTCCCCTTCGCACTGCGGAGACACACAGAGAGATAACGTTAAACCTCAGAGCCACACAATCTCCCTTAAGCAGGCTCCATCACCATGACTGCTTCAATAAGGCTTGGAAAGGGTTGTGAGGTTAAGTCACAATGAGCTGTTATCGCCAACCAAACACTTTCGCCTTCAAACGCGGCACACAATCAGACAGAGGCAATGAATGCATCATTGATTTTCTTTTTGTTCCCCTTTCACCACTTTAATAGCTGAAGAGGGTGGAAAACAAGTGGTCTCGGATAAACATCTTAATAGTGCCCCATGCTGTCCCAGTCTATTTCCTCTTGTGTGGGAAGTGAGGGGGTAGAGAACCATGGAGAGCAGCTTCTTGTGACAGTTGAGCCTCCATCCTTTTGAGCGTCCTTCTCAACCTTGTCCGTCTGTCCCCACAGCCCACTGTGTAACACAGAGTTACGAACGTACCATAAGCTAGCTCCACAAATAGCTTGAAATGTACCTGACCGAGGGATCCAGCCAGTACGTTTCGGGTGGAACGTTGTTAAGGAGGGCGGTCACGTGTGTTGCGAAACAGAGGATTGCTGGTTCGAGCCCAGTGTGGGGCAGTCGGACAATGGAGGAAGTTAAGCTGTTGGCAGCACATTGACCCCCGTTACATAGGCATAGCAGAGGGGACCGGCGAGAGCAAAGTATGTGTATACTACCCAAGACCTTTCCTCTATAGTCTCCTTTCAAGGAACTTCCTGCTTAAATCCCCCATGCAGTCTTTTTTTCCCCATCACTGTCTAAAAAAATCCCTGTGTGTGGTTAATACATGAAAATAACTCAAAATATAGTTTTTATCATTGCTCAATCTGATTTTGTCGGCGTGTTGACACAAATGCAAATATATTTATATGCACAGCCCTGACTGGCAGATAGGATTGTCTAGACTCTAGAGCCTACCCCTTCAAAGTAAGAGGATACATATACAAATAAAAGATGACTGGTCATTGGTCAGAATAATCAGATCAGATTGTGATGTCATGCAGTGGGCCAAAAACTCCATCCCACCTGAACAGGTTGAAATTCCAGTCATTTTTTGTTGTTCGTTTTTTAAAGCTCCAAAACTAAAAGGGCATTATCCTACTTTTTTGACTGCACTGTCCCTTTAAATAAACATAAGGAGGTTTAGGGTTTACCTCAGCCTGGGCAGCACGCAGCAGATTCTCTTGTTTCTGGAGGATGCCATTCATACGCACAAAGAACTCTCCATTCCCCTCAGACAGCCTGTAAAACATAAAGAGTGATAAAACTGTAAATTAAATTCTCATTTGACACGTTCTGTTAAATATGATTTATGAATTTTCTGTTAAGATTATAGAAACAAAACTGTCCTAAAGGGTCTATATAGAGAAATGCTTTCTTAATGCCTGGTTTCCATTTAGCAAAAGACTAAAGGAGGCCTAATGCTGACCTGTCAATCACAACCAGCAGCACATACAGTAGAGTATCATGAACAAACTGTTACATTATACATGATTCAGTAGCCCTGTCCTTTCACTAGACAGACATTCCTTCCTGCAGCAACAAGTTTGAGGGGAATTGTCTGTCATTATACAACGGGTGGGTCTAATCCTGAATGCTGATTGGTTAAAAGCGCATTCCAGACGTTTCTATTCCACAAATTACCACCGGCTAAATCTATGACATTAAAATTCCTATTTACTCTGTTCCATCTGACTGTGCAATCCACTGTCTCATAAACCCAGGGAGGAAAGTTATACTCTTAATCTCCCCTATAAAAAGCATCTAGACATTATCTCACATTTATTATAGACTAACATTTCGTTTTCAACGGGGAGATTTGTATAAACCAACATTTGCAACATTGTTTCAATGTTCATCCAACTGTCCCATAGTAATGAACGTGTAGGGGTCGGGACGAGAGAGAGGCATGCAGCGTTTTTTATGGATATTTACAAAGAAATGTCAATTGAAAAAAGGTCAAACTAAATTAAGTGCAGCTAGTTTGCAGTCTTTGCAGCTTCAGTTTCAAGTTATTGTGTTAGCTGTGTTGTTGGCTAGCTCCTCTAAACAACAGTGTCCTAACGAGAGAGCACATTTTCTATGCCAGCGAAATCGTGCCTCATTAGCTCATTGTTAAATGTCACTAGAAAACAGTATAAACAAATTGCTATTGTTATTATGTCTGCACTGTTTGCACTGTTTGTTGACTGACTGTAAGTTAGTCATAGTTGGCTAGCTAGCAAGCAAGGGATAAGAACGTTGCCAGCCAGTATGGCAATGGAACATTTAGAACGAACGACTGGGTAACGTCCATAGATACAGAACAAAAATACTGAATGACTGGGTCGCGTCTCTGGCAACCGAACCGATAGAACGAACGACCAGACGGCTTGGGCAGCAACCCTAGATTTGTTTCGGGACTATATCTTGTGGAAGGATGAAATAGTATGAATCATTTCATTTTAATTCAAATATGTTAAGCATTGTTTGAATATGTTGAGAACACGTTGTATAAACGTGATATTGCCCTCGAAGCCGGTGGTTGGAGGATATATTGCTACAGTTTGCCAGCCCCCAACTTCGTCTCGGGCCTAACAACACCCGTGCCAATACATCCTCCAAATAACGGCTTCTCTGGCATTATCACTTAAATAACGTGTGTGTCTGGGAATTTATGGTAGCCTAAGACCAGTATAAACAGACAGTGGATAGAAGGTGAGACAGCAGCCCATCTGTGGTGATTCAATAAGAATCATCTCACTGCACTACACTTAATATGAAGTTCAACAAAGATTCAAAGCCATCCTACCATGTCTGCCATCGAACGTTACGTTATTCTAATCCAGGGAAGATACAAAATACATTAGATTTTTCTCTCTCTCTGAGCTAGTGAATTCCTGGACTCCTGCCACTTGCTAATTTCATATCCCCAGTCGCCATGGCGATGAGGCACATTCGTGGTTGGAGGGATTCACTGGCACAACTGAACACCTTGGGAATACCCCCTCCCCCTCTCCCCCTCCCCTCTTTTCCTCCCTCCCCAGACTAGATGAGTGTTCTAGAATGAGTTGTATGGCAGAGCACCAGGAGCAACAATACAGGCCTGACCCCCACTGTCTCCTAGCCCAGACCCCCTGTCTCATTATGCAGAGAGAGGACAGAGGAGCTGTCCACATGGCCCCCTCTCAGTCACGCACCTTTATTGGCGCTGCCTGTCACATCACAGCGGGTGCGTGGCAGTCTGCTGGCAGCCGACACAGCGCCCACTGATCTCCCCATGCATTGCATTCCACGCCCCTGTCTGAGACACTGTCTCCAGGGAGCAGGAGGTGGTGGTTGGTAACACCCCTGATTATTTGTGGCCAGGGTACGTTTAGTACAGGACGAGGATGACAGAGGAATGAGAATGCCCGTCTGTCTTTACAATGGAAGCTTGACAGGATCCCCAAAGAGCTAAAATACCTAATTTCTGTAGACATCTAATTAATGAGCATGAAAAACATTCCTTCAATACAGTGATAGAATTCAAGGTACAGATATTTTATTTATGTTGGAAAATGGTAGTCTTGTAACGTGTCAGCCCCATTAAATAGGTACTTTCATATCTGACAGCTAACCTGACATTTTTGTGAAGGCATGCCAAGCTTGCCTGCTTTGTTACCAGGTTGGTTACATCATGAGTCATGTGGTGATTAAATAGGTTATTTGAGTCTATCAACATTTAACACCATGTATCCAAAACAAGACTTTGGCTCAATGTTCAGTGTACCAGCGGCACCTTTCGCTTTTAACCTTTGTAATTGTGTTTTCTGACATCTGGGTTCTCTTTGCAGATTTGTGATTAAGAAAAACCCACAATCACAAATTATAGGGGTCTGTGTGAGTCAGTCAATCTCTTTCTCTCTCCCTCTCTGTCTCCCTCCTCTCTCTCTCCCTCTCCCTCTGTCTCACTCACTCTCTCTAGCTCTCTCTCTGTATTTATCTCTCTCTCTCTCACACACACACACACACACACACACACACACACACACACACACACACACACACACACACACACACACACACACACACACACACACACACACACACACACACACACGCAATTGTATGTTGCTAGGAAACAGCTTCTTCCAATACAGTTTATTATTAATATTCCATTTTATTTTGAACATTTATTCAAAAGCTTTGCTCATGTTTTGCTGTCTAAAAGGTGAATTATGAGCTGAAACAAGCAACTAGACATGCAGACTCAAGACGAACATATACAGATGAATACAGAGGAATACTTCATGTGTTTGGGTATATGCTGAAACATGACAGAAAAGAAAAAAAAACTATTTGACAAAATAAATGTTTTCTCTTACATGGATCGTACATAGCCTGTGTCCCCATATGAATAGACATCCTGAGGGTTATGAGGATGCAGCTTCAAAGATTCAGAAAGTATTTCACAAAACACCACATCGAGAATGTTTGCTAGGTGTGAGTGTTCCGGTCTTTCCTGCATTCTTTAATATTAATGATAATGAATTAAGACATTCAAATCCCTCTAATGGTGTTACAAATCAATGAGCTGGGAATGATCCGGTAATGCCTGAATAATGATGGCGCGTGTTTAAGGTGAGGACAGGACTTTGAAAAGAGCAAGTCATAGTCATTAGAAAATACAATCACCCTCAGGAAATGTCTGTCTATTGGTTAATAATCTCCTCTTCAGGGTACATTTCCTCACTGGGGATCTACAGTACTTCCTACATGTGATGTCTCTTTACGCACGACTAACATATAAGGGCTTCCTTCCAACCATGGATGAGAACCTACATTGTGATTATTTAGTTCTGACTGAAGAAACAACTGCTTATAATCTTTTCCCCCATGTGTGTTTGTCTCTGACCTGGAACTGATGTTACGTCAGACGCCCATCTGGGTAATTTACACCCTGGGTCGTCTACACTGGGCCGGACACCGGTGCTTTAGCCATGCCTCATTTGCATCCTTAGGAATGAGCGCCAGTGTGGATCATAGGTGTCGGCTCTCTCTCGATCCCTCTCTATGGCTAATGAAGGACACAAACAGGCTTTCATGCAACCTAATGATGAGCGTCCAGCGGCTCAGTCAGACTTCACTCAGGGTTCTCTCTAGCAGTCTTCAGTGGGAGACGACGACCATGGTTGCTGCCTGCCTGGCAGAGGAAGACAAGTCTCTCTCTATCTCCTTCCTCCATCTCCCTCCTTCTTCTCTCCAAGTGGTGATAGAGTGAGTGATCGTTTAGAGCCATCATGGTGACACAGGGGCCAGGTCTAATTATAATCTCTCTCGTTGCAGTCCAGGAAGGTACAAAATGGATGGAGGGAGAATGTCACATTTTCAGTGCAAATCAATGGGTCAGATTGATGTGATACTGATCCAATTTATCTCCCATAGCTGGGTTGATACAGGGGAGACCGGGGTTGATTGTCACACTTGTTTTTTTACTTGTGTTTCACAGCACCAGTACTGTTAAGGTGTCAGCATGCCTCGGTCGAACCAAACGAGTGTGCTTGCATACTCCCTTAAAAGACCTTTGCTTGAAAAAAAGTGGCAATAGTACTGTTTGTTCATCTTGAGATGCCATAGCCAGTATACTCTTCCTCAAACTCACTCATGAAATGTGTCATATATTTTTTATTTTTGTTGAGATTTTAGATCTAAGACGTCTGGTGCAGTATTTCTCAAGTGAAACAATTTGCATGAAAACGAGTCGTCGCTCATTGAATGACAAACACTTAATTGAAGAATCCTTAGGCTAGAATCCTTAGACTCCTAGAATCCTAGAATCCTTAGACTTAGGCTACTGACTTCGGCTTGCCTCGAGAGACATTTGTGTGCACGAACAGCCAAAAAAAAAACGTGCAGATGATCAAACATCACAAAATATTGTCATAATATATAAACAAACTGTTCCCAACTGTTTCAGATGGAAAGCATTTACAAGACTTGTTTGAATATTAGGAGAAAAAACAATGTCTTGGGTTGAAATGTGGGAGCCTTTAAAAAATCTTATCCCAATATGGAGTTAAGCCATCAAACACACTCAGCCCCAACACGGGGTTGGATGTCACAGTATGAGTTTGGTTGTTCGCTACTAGCTCATTCCTTTAGTAACAGGAAATGAAGATATATAGGATACAGAGTCGAGTCTTATAAATAGCAAAGTCTTTCTTTGAATTAACAATATTCCGAACAAAATTCAGCTTTATATGCCGTGAGAATACCAATCTATACACAATACCCAATAATGACAAAGCAAAAACAGGTTTAGAAATTGTTGCTAATTTATAAAAAAAAAAATTAAAAAACTGAAATATCATATTTACATGGGCTCTGGCTGGGCCACTCAAGGACATTCAGAGACTTGTCCCAAAGCCATTCCTGCGTTGTCTTGGCTGTGTGCTCAGGGTTGTTGTCCTGTTGGAAGGTGAACCCTCACCCCAGTCTGAGGTCCTGAGCGCTCTGGAGCAGGTTCTCATCAAGGATTGCTGTACTTTGCTCTGTTCATCTTTCCCTCGATCCTGACTAGCCTCCCAGACACTTCCGCTGAAAAACATCCCCACAGCATGATGCTGCCACCACCATGCTTCACCGTAGGGATTGTGCTAGGTTTCTCCCAGACATGATGCTTGGCATTCAGGTCAAAGAGTTCAATCTTTGTTTCATCAGATCAGAGAATCTTGTTTCTCATGGTCTGAGAGTCTTTTAGGTGCCTTTTGGCAAACTCCAAGCAGGCTGTCATGTGCCTTTTACTGAGGAGTGGCTTGTCTGACCACTCTTCCATAAAGGCCTGATTGGTGGAGTGCTGCAGAGATGGTTATCCTTCTGGAAGGTTCTCACATCTCCACAGAGTAACTCTAAAGCTCTGTTAGAATGACCATCAGGTTCTTGGTCACCTCCCTGACCAAGGCCTTTTTCCCCCGATTGCTCAGTTTGGCCGGATGACCAGCTCTAGGAAGAGTCTCGATGGTTCCAAACTTCTTCCATTTAAAATTGACGGAGGCCGCTTTGTTCTTGGGGACCTTCAATCCTGCAGCCATTTTTTGGTACCTTTCCCCAGATCTGTGTCTCGACACATTCCTGTCTCGGACCTCTATGGACAATTGCTCTAACCTCATAGCTTGGTTTATGCTCTGACATGCACTGTCAACTGTGGGACCGTATATAGACAGGTGTGTGCCTTTCCAAATCATGCCCAATCAATTGAATTTACCACAGGTGGACTCCAATCAAGTTGCAGAAACATCTCAAGGATGATCAATGGAAACAGGATGCACCTGAGCTCAATTTCGAGTCTCATGGCAAAGGGTCTGAATACTTATGTAAATAAGGCATTTCTGTTTTTCTTTTTTTATAAAATAAATTAGCAAAAATGTCTAAAAAAACATTTTTGCTTTGACATTATGGGGTATTGTGTGTAGATCGATGAGGAACACATTTTATTTAATCAATTTTAGAATTAGGCTTGTAACGTTTCAAAATGTGAAAAAAGTCAAGGGGTCTGAATACTTTACGAATGTAGGTCGATAGATTTACCTAGGAAAAATACACAAATTCCTCACCACAATGTTTCGTTATGCTGACATAAATTTACATAAATTGACCAGGTGGGTGGATGAGTTATTTTATAAAATTCCCACGTTACCCTTAAAAATATTAGATTGGGAGTAATTAGCCATTGAAATTGGGAGTAATTAGCACTGTGACAACCAACTCATGATACAATCAACTCCTGAGACAACCAACCCGTGATACAACCAACCCCTGAGACAAACCACCCCTGAGACAAACCACAAACCACCCCTGAGACAACCCACCCCTGAGACAACCCACCCCTGAGACAACCCACCCCTGAGACAAACCACCCCTGAGACAAACCACCCCTGAGACAACCCACCCCTGAGACAAACCCACCCCTGAGACAACCCACCCCTGAGACAACCCACCCCTGAGACAACCCACCCATGAGACAAACCACCCCTGAGACAAACCACACCTGAGACAAACCACCCCTGAGACAACCCACCCCTGAGACAACCCACCCCTGAGATAAACCACCCCTGAGACAAACCACCCCTGAGAGAACCCACCTCGGAGACAAACCACAACCCACATCTGAGACAACCCACCCCTGAGACAACCCACCCCTGAGACAAACCACCCCTGAGACAAACCACCCCTGAGACAACCCACCCCTGAGACAACCCACCCCTGAGACAACCCACCCCTGAGACAAACCACCCCTGAGACAAACCACCCCTGAGACAACCCACCCCTGAGACAACCCACCCCTGAGAAAACCCACCCCTGAGACAAACCACCCCTGAGACAAACCACCCCTGAGACAACCCACCCCTGAGACAACCCACCCCTGAGACAACCCACCCCTGAGACAAACCACACCTGAGACAAACCACCCCTGAGACAAACCACACCTGAGACAAACCACCCCTGAGACAACCCACCCCTGAGACAACCCACCCCTGAGACAACCCACCCCTGAGATAAACCACCCCTGAGACAAACCACTCCTGAGAGAACCCACCTCAGAGACAAACCACAACCCACATCTGAGACAACCCACCCCTGAGACAACCCACCCCTGAGACAAACCACCCCTGAGACAAACCACCCCTGAGACAACCCACCCCTGAGACAAACCACCCCTGAGACAAACCACCCCTGAGAGAACCCACCTCTGAGACAACCCACCCCTGAGACAACCCACCCCTGAGACAACCCACCCCTGAGACAACCCACCCCTGAGACAACCCACCCCTGAGACAACCCACTCCTGAGACAAACCACACCTGAGACAAACCACCCCTGAGACAAACCACCCCTGATACAAACCACACCTGAGACAAACCACACCTGAGACAAACCACCCCTGAGACAAACCACCCCTGAGACAAACCACACCTGAGACAAACCACCCCTGAGACAACCCACCCCTGAGACAACCCACCCCTGAGACAACCCACCCCTGAGATAAACCACCCCTGAGACAAACCACTCCTGAGAGAACCCACCTCGGAGACAAACCACAACCCACATCTGAGACAACCCACCCCTGAGACAACCCACTCCTGAGACAACCCACCCCTGAGACAACCCACCCCTGAGACAACCCACCCCTGAGACAACCCACTCCTGAGACAACCAACCCCAATCTCCCCTGTGTATCAATAGTGTTGGGTCGCTGTAGTCTTTTAAAGAGCCAGTGTTTAATAATTCAACAGATCAAAGTAATAATTACAAAAGGCTCTGCTCAGAGCATCACAGGTGTTTTTCTCCCTCACAAATAAAATAGGCGCCGTCATTAACAATCTAGCTGTTCATATTTTAGGAGCAGGCTGTAACAAACAGACATTGTTGGGTTGCTATAGAAACCTCAAGGTTCACATGCCCATTACTTGGCTTTGACATTCAGCTGAAGAGGAATCAAAACAGAAGACTCGCTCCAAAGGATGAATAGAAAAACAATTGATTTATTCACCTGCGCCTGTCAATTCTGCTGTGGACAATTCATCTGCCAATATTCTTAGGATGACAGCTCATCACAACCATCTCAGTTTGGCGTTAATCAATCAAATAAATGTGTTAATCAATAACATAAGAAAATTCTGTTGACACGTATTGGATTTATTTGGTTCGTTCTTTTTTGATAAAAGTTCTGAAAAGTTCTAGAGTTATATATTAAAGATAAATTATAGACCATTTAAGTATTTCTAAGTGTTGTTCCCCCCCCCAAAAAATGTTCCCCGTTCGCTGAGTGTCTGACTGTGCATGTAGCTGTTGGTATTTTGGGATGTTTGATGTCTCCTTGGGGAAGACCAGATTGATCGAGGCATTTTAGAAACAGGTCCCATCTCTGGAGTAGAGGAGAGGGACACATTAAACATATTGGGTTTGTCCAGAATATTTGTAGTCCCCAGCACCAGACGAGGCCTTCTTCTCAGAGACAGAGGAACCTTTTCTTCATCCATTCTGAATGCTTGTGTGTGTGCAGCTGTATCTGTCAGACTGAATTTCTCCCTGGCTAACCATCAATATCCCTCTCTCCACTCAAGCCACACCAGAGATTGACTGCCTTTTCAAACTGCCTGACTAGAGACAGCTTTCGCTTTTCATTTTTAATAAATAGTTTCTTTGCAAGCGCTTTGAGATTCTATGTTGTAATGAAAAGTGCTATATTATTATTATTACTACCTGAGTGAATGAGTGTGTGAGTGAATATCCGTGTTTACATGCATGTGAGCGATTATAACTGCTGTTGATTCTGTGTGCCATTGAGCCTCACCCGTGAGGTAGCTGGTCTGGGCAGTGTGTGAGACTCACCCGTGAGGTAGTTGGTCAGGCCAGTGTGTGAGACTCACCCGTGAGGTAGCTGGTCAGGGCAGTGTGTGAGACTTACCCGTGAGGTAGTTGGTCAGGGCAGTGTGTGAGACTCACCCGTGAGGTAGCTGGTCAGGGCAGTGTGTGAGACTCACCCGTGAGGTAGTTGGTCAGGGCAGTGTGTGAGACTCACCCGTGAGGTAGTTGGTCAGGGCAGTGTGTGAGACTCACCCGTGAGGTAGCTGGTCAGGGCAGTGTGTGAGACTCACCCGTGAGGTAGTTGGTCAGGGCAGTGTGTGAGACTCACCCGTGAGGTAGTTGGTCAGGGCAGTGTGTGAGACTCACCCGTGAGGTAGTTGGTCAGGGCAGTGTGTGAGACTCACCCGTGAGATAGTTGGTTAGGGCAGTGTGTGAGACTCACCCGTGAGGTAGTTGGTCAGGGCAGTGTGTGAGACTCACCCGTGAGGTAGTTGGTCAGGGCAGTGTGTGACAGGGATGCTGCTGGCTGCTGAGGCTGATGGCTCCCTCCTCCCTCTCAGAGACTGGCTCCTCTGCACCTGCCTCAGAACACTGCTCTTCAGGTCCAGCAACGTCGTCATGCTCATTCACTACCTGGGGTCACAAGGAGAATAATTCACATGAACATGAGCCTAAAACATGTGTCAGGTTGTACAACAATGTTCAGTAAATGTCTGAAAATCCTTGTAATTGTTTATCCCAGTGTTTATTTGAACTACAGTTGGATATACAGTATCTACCACAGATGTGATATATCTACTTGAGGAGCTTCCCTTTGGCTACATAAACACAGGGCTAATCACAGTAATCACACCCTATTAACTCAATTATGCTCAACCCATGGCAGAAGGTACGTGCTATTTCTGTCCAAGGCTGACTGATATCGTATGCTGTTTGATTTCATCATAGACTTGCTGGTTGGCCACTGTTGTGACAAGCCTACCTGCAATAACTCTCATTAAAGCAATGCTCTCTCAAATCCTCCTCCGCCGACCCCCATCTACTGTAGCAGAGAGAAGTGCTGCTAAGATAGAAGTATCATCACCACAGACATCTAATTCATCCCTGACTTTGTTCTTAAGGGTCCTAGTTAAACTGTGATACGATGTGAGATTTCTAAAGAACAAGGCCATCGTTAGGTTCCACCTCAGTGAGTATGAGTCACTCTCCAGCCTCTGACCAGCTTGTATGGTGGCTGACACCAGTAGACACAGCAACAGTACAATGTAGAGGTAGAGAAAAAACTAAAAGGCACTAAAAGACAAGAAATGACATGGATAAAAGAGAGAGGGTTTGATTGATGGCAAAGTTTTTTTCAGGGGACAGATATACATTCTTTTCATCAGCTGACAGCAAATGTATTTTTTTTGTCACATCTCTGAGGGAAGAGGAAGAGAGACAGACTGGCAGCTCTGTGTTTTGCCTTCTCTTAAAACAGTGAAAGTGACACATTAAATAACAGCTAGCTAGACAATATATTTGTAATAGGGATTCATTCAATGTAACTGGTCGAGACACTTGTCTCGTACTTTTAGTTAGAATGTCAATAGTATCATCGATGTAGGTAATCATATGTCTATGATGCAACCAGTGTGGACGGTTCTGGATTGCAGTGCCCCTTGGATATGGGTCAAAAGAGTTACTGCCTATGAATGAAGTGGGTTTGAATCTCATGCCACTATTTCCTATACAGTGACAGCATAGTTAAACCCACATGATAAGAAGTACGGTTTTCATTTCACATTTTCATTTCTCAGGGGAGGCTTTTGTGAGAGAGATTTGTTATATATTGGTCAACTGTGTGCACCGTTTCATGTTTCCCCAAGGTCATAGACACCTGATGCCGTTTTAACCGAGCAAACTACTAACACCAGATACCTGCTTGTGTCTCAGATCCAATACTTGTCTGTTAGGTATACACTTGCAGCTCTGACTGGTGATAGTTAGCAAAGCATCACAGTCAGGGAGAAGCCTTCTCCCAGGTGAGCAGCTCATTTCAATTAGACGTGGCTGGCCTCCCAACTGGATGTCACTCTGTCTCAGTTGTCAAGTCCCAGTGACAAAAAACGAGTCAATGTACCAAGGAAACACTCACAGCCAAGTGAATATCTGTCTCTCTTACTCTCTCTCACACACACACACACACACACACACACACACACACACACACACACACACACACACACACACACACACACACACACACACACACACACACACACACACACACACACACACACACACACACACACACACCCGAACCTTAACAGGGACTGACGGCGTTGCTCAACACTGCGTTTCTCCTGTGAGAAGCCAGCGAGCCCCAGCAGCGAAAGGCTCCTTGCTGTTAGGGGATGGAGTGGTCTCTATGGTAACGGTGGAGGGAGAGAAGGGGGTTGGTAAATCCAGGTAGACAGAATTCTACCGAGGCAGGCTGCATAAATAATCACTTAATGTTATTATATCAGTCCCCCCCCCGGCCAGGCTAGCTTAACACACCACAGCACCAATGAGGAAAAAGTCGGTCCTGATCCCACCTAGATTCTCATCTCCTCATCTCCGTATTCAGGGAGGCTAAAGGACTGCAAATACCCCATCATCAGACTCCCAGGGAGCCAGAATGACACAGTTATTTCCAAAGCCAATTGTGATGGAGATAAAAAAAAATGGATTTATGACTCCTATCTATAAAAAAAAATATCCCATTCCGTCGCCGGGGACTCATCCTGCCGCTGATGTCATTATCATCCTTATAGATTGGTTCACCTACTGGTATCTATCAAATGACATCAGCCAGCCTAGACTGCTGCTGTAAAGTGTATCCATCCGTGGGACCCTGGAGTCTCACAGCAAGCTTTCTTGATCTCATTTCTTCAGGATTGAGTGAACAGATTCTGCCACGATATCTTTTTCAAAATAGAGGGCAGGCATTTTTATTAAATGTCATTTGAATTCCGTTGTTATCAATTAGTCCACAAGTGTTATCTATTTAGCCATGTTTGGTGACGATCCTGCCAGTCCCTCAGAATACAGATTGTTTAAATGATCTCGTTGGTCCTATGGGAGATCGACTTGATTATGTGCATGGACTGTAGTGTATATGGCCTACTGTGTGTGTTTGTGTGTGTGTGTGTGTGTGTGTGTGTGTGTGTGTGTGTGTGTGTGTGTGTGTGTGTGTGTGTGTGTGTGTGTGTGTGTGTGTGTGTGTGTGTGTGTGTGTGTGTGTGTGTGTGTGTGCGTGTGCGTGTGCGTGTGCGTGTGTGTGTGTGCGCGTGTGTGCGTGTGTGCGTGTGTGTGTGTTTTTTCTCTAATACAATTGTATTTCTCAATATTATTGTGGTTTTGGGACATACACTGGAAGTCATTCATTATATTATTTATTATGTTATGTATGTATGTTCAGGATGCTCTACAAACCACTGAAATGTCAAGAATGCTTTTCATTAACGACTGGCAATCAAATGGACATTCTGCAAAATGATAATTAAATAATAAGATATCCACATAATAAAGATATCCACATGTTGACCTTCCGCTTTGTCAAAATGTAATTACATTCAAAGGCACACAAAAACAACATCATTATGGAACCAACCCAATTAATCGCTATCTATTTGATTGATGAATCCTTTGTGTGTGGGCCAAACAAGTGGTCACTCAGGCCCACAGACTGAAACCTGTGTGAATGGCTCATCTACAGATAATCAGGGGGAAAGGACCTTATTGATTTGACAAGGGCTCACTTACAGTGGGGCAAAAAAGTATTTAGTCAGCCACCAATTGTGCAAGTTCTCCCACTTAAAAAAGATGAGAGAGGCCTGTAATTTTCATCATAGGTACACTTCAACTATGACAGAAAAAATGAGAAAAAGTTTCCAAAAAAATCACATTGTAGGATTTTTAATGAATTTATTTGCAAATTATGGTGGAAAATAAGTATTTGGTCAATAACAAAAGTTTATCTCAATACTTTGTTATATACCCTTTGTTGGCAATGACAGAGGTCACAATACATGGCCCCATTCATTCTTTCCTTTACACGGATCAGTCGTCCTGGTCCCTTTGCAGAAAAACAGCCCCAAAGCATGATGTTTCCACCCCCATGCTTCACAGTAGGTATGGTGTTCTTTGGATGCAACTCAGCATTCTTTGTCCTCCAAACATGACGAGTTGAGTTTTTACCAAAAAGTTCTATTTTGGTTTCATCTGACCATATGACATTCTCCCAATCTTCTTCTGGATCATCCAAATGCTCTCTAGCAAACTTCAGACGGGCCTGGACATGTACTGGCTTAAGCAGGGGGACACGTCTGGCACTGCAGGATTTGAGTCCCTTGCGGCGTAGTGTGTTACTGATGGTAGGCTTTGTTACTTTGGTCCCAGCTCTCTGCAGGTCATTCACTAGGTCTTGTCATTCACACCGTTCTTGTGATAATTTTGACCCCACGGAGTGAGATCTTGCGTGGGGCCCCAGATCGAGTGAGATTATCAGTGGTCTTGTATATCTTCCATTTCCTAATAATTGCTCCCACAGTTGATTTCTTCAAACCAAGCTGCTTATCTATTTCAGATTCAGTCATCCCAGCCTGGCGCAGGTCTACAATTTTGTTTCTGGTGTCCTTTGACAGCTCTTTGGTCTTGGCCATAGTGGAGTTTGGAGTGTGACTGTTTGAAGTTGTGGACAGGTGTCTTTTATACTGATAACAAGTTCAAACAGGTGCCATTAATACAGGTAACGAGTGGAGGACATAGGGGGCCTCTTAAAGAAGAAGTTACAGGTCTGTGAGAGCCAGAAATCTTGCTTGTTTGTAGGTGACCAAATACTTATTTTCCACCATAATTTGCAAATAAATTCATTAAAAATCCTACAATGTGATTTTCTGGATTTTCCCCCCTCATTTTGTCTGTCATAGTTGAATTGTACCTATGATGAAAATTACAGGCCTCTCTCATCTTTTTAAGTGGGAGAACTTGCACAATTGGTGGCTGACTAAATACTTTTTTGCCCCACTGTATGTCCAACACAAACATAACAGCCATACTAGAGTCCTGGGCATTGTGACATGGCAGACAGAACATGTTGGGCTGGGAGCTCCACAAACCTTTAAAGGCTCTTGTTGAACATGGAGAGAAAATTCCTCACATGGAATGGGGAGACATAGCTACAGTATCATTGGGATCTGTGTGCATGTCTAGATAGATAAGGGCTCTGATCCCCTCTAGGCTTTGGCAGAACCAACGGATGACAATCAGAGGTTCCACGGTAGCAGCTTATTCTCAGCAGCCCCTGCACAGCCAATCTGATAGGGTGATCAGCGGGCGCTCAATTCAGGATTGACATAAGACTGACACTTTGCATCTGAGATCGATAGGCAGTGAATATTTGTCAGTGTTGGTGGGATTGAGTCTGGGAGCTGTTTAACAGCATGGGTAAAGTCTTTCTGTGCTAGTTAGGCTATACAAAGACACAATCTGGCAACACAGCAGAAACTACTTAGAGATCCACATGAACACGGGCATACTGCAGGGAGCAACAATTCTCTATTCAATGAGAATTCACTTTTATGACTATTCTCTGAATACACTGGGTACATGCAATGCATTACATGATATGTAAAACAACACAGACTGGTTATGTTATGTAGATAAGGAAGGTCTCCTCTCTATTCTACTCAACTCAACTCTCAATACAAACACAACATCAAACACAACACAATATCAACCATGGTGACTATGACAGGAGATATTATATTATATGAAAGGTTGCATGATGGTGAGGGTAAATGCTTATGAGCTCGATCCTTGACAAAACCATGATCCTTTGTGAAGGGACAAATGAATGATTCACAGCGTGTTCGTCTCTCTTTCGAAAAAAGGACCGGGGGGAACCCTTCAACCAACATAATACGACCTGGATCCGTAGACTCATAGTATACGTAGGCCTACTATAAGGGCCAAATTGACATACCCTCTCACTCCACCTTTTCACAAGTTGCTCTTTTGGCTATTTAAGGAGAGAGAGAGAGGGGTGCGGGGAATATACAGGGTTAGCCGGTGTTTTTTATAGCACCAGTAGTGCTGAGAGTGTGACTCATAGGGCTAAGCTCTAGAATCAAGTAGCCTCTAACCTGCAGCATCTAAAGTAGAGGTTTTAGAGGCTCTAAAGTAGCCACTAACCTGCATCCTCTAAAGTAGAGTCTTTAGAGGCTCTAAAGTAGTCTCTAAAGCTCCGAGGGAAGAAACTGTACCACACAGACAGATTTAAAATGTCAATCAAAAAGAGAATGGATTTTTTTTTATAGCCATAGATGTAACCATAGATGTGGGAACAACCATTCAAGTGACTGTTGTGTTTAGAATGATGTCTCTGCGACAGCGATTTCAAATCAACCGTGTTTTTTCATATCTCAAACTGAAGTGACCGTTACAGAACCAAGCAATCAGACAATCACATGTCACAATACATTAGGCATAACCCAAAAATAACAGCACTATCAAACTGTATGCTAATGTTACTCTCAATACAGCACTGTGAATGCACTGTGCAGACATAACATGACTATTCTGTAATTGTTCTCTTTGTATAAGATTGAGAGACCTATTTTCTCAAGAGAACTCACGGGGGACTTCTAAGAATTATGTGAAACAAAATGGTAAAAGAAAATTGGATTCAGCGTTTTCTGTCTTCTGGGACATTACGATGTGTGTCCAGAGGCACATTTTGTTAAATTATTTTGATTAGTGTAATATGATGCAGGATTAATTACAGGCTATGAAGCTACTCATGTAGGAGAGGCAAAATTCAGTGGAGGAAATAATATTTTCTTCACTGAATGCATCCACTTGGTACATGATGATGAAATGTAATTCCTTATTAAAACTCTAAGTGATTACTTTCTAGGTGTAGTGGAAATACAACAACACCTGTCTGAGTTATTTGTCTCCTTAAGATACTTAACGAGCTCCTTCTAAGTGAACAATTAGGACCCCGCTTGTTTTTGTTTACATCTAAAGAGCTTCATTAAAAAAGGAAATCATATTCCTGCAATCTGCATAACAGTCATACATCTCCCTGGCACATGCAAATCGTCTGAGTGCAGAGTGTATTGCCACAAAGACCAGACTGATTATGCATCAAACCTCATCATTGAAATGCACAAATGAGGGCCAATATCGCACAATTATTGGAGAGAGACCATCGGTACTTTCAGAAGTATTGTTAAAAGTTAAAAGGGAGGTTACCAGGAGTGATTGCTATAACGAACACACCAACCATCCCTACGTCAGGTTAGTCCGTTTCCAAGACAACTGCATGATATATACATAAGACAGGTTCTCTTGGCGAATACATCCCTCATGCAGAAAACTATGCTTCATGACAATTTTGCAGGACTGGATGATTGGGGAGAAGTATGCTCTACAAAGGATTCTGATTGTACAGTAATGGAGATTTGTTGAGAGCACTATAAGTGTAACTATGCAGTTATTATCAATTCACACATCTAGCCTTTAAGTGAAAATAATAATTGACATACATACTTCTGTATTTAAAAAAAAAAGGTGTGTGCATCTCTGCCTGTCTGTTTCTTAAATTATTTCTACATGCCAAATAAGAGTTTCAGTTCAGCAAGGTTGGGTTGCCTTGACCAATGTAGGGAACAGGTTGCAGCTTTTCTAAACGTATCATTGACATGAACAACTAAGATGGAACAATAGGATGAAATCCTTTGAAAGATCACATGCAGAGTGCATGTTAGAGAACACAAGATCCTCTGAAAGATAGTGCGTACCATTAACCCAACATCATGTTGAGGAAATGAAATCACCTGTTCCTACTTTTCTTCTGGTCAATAATCAACCAACAGATCAACCAAAAGCATCATGAATAACTAGGATTTAATTTTAAAACCGAAATTAATATTACTGGATTCTGAGGGGATGGATAAACAACTTTTTCTGAGAATAATACACTTAAAGGGGGACTAGCAGCTAAGTGACAACAAAACGACATTCATACACATAAGATTAACCATGGCATAAAATATGTATCTGTCAACTTTTTAAAATATTCGTTGATTATGCACGCAAGTTGGTTACAATTCAATTCAACAGGTATGGAAGCAATGAAATGTCCCCTCCAAAATGTTCACATATTGAAACAGAATACAATCAATAATGCAAAGTGCTCTTTTCATCTTTAAAACAGACATGGAATAGAGATGGTATACGCGCAACTAAATAAAGTTGAAATGCTGTAGATAAAGAAAAATAATGCTCACCTGTAGCTTTCTCATTCACAGTTGCGATGTGCGTATGTTTTTGCTTGCGTCTCTGAGTTCCTGTTTTGGCACAACAAAATCGACGGAAAATAGGTGTTTGTCTCTTTAAGATAGTAGATAGTCATCGGCCGCAATAAACGTTAATTTATTTTATTTGATCACAGACAAACGCTCTCATTTTTCCCGGAGATGTTTTCTTCTTCACTCATGCTATACCGGTGGTCTCCATATATAGTCACAGGAAGTGAAGGCACACTTTCGCCGCAACGGGCTGTTGCGGAGGGATGTAAGAAATACACTGTGAAGAAGAGGGTAGATCTACCTGTAACATTTAGCTAGCTATAACTGTGTCTTCTGTCATAATCATCTGCTATAGCTTCAACATTATACAATAATAAAGGATATTTGTGTTCAGCCAACTACACCAGCATTAACACAAGGGGTTATTGTTTATTTGGTACAGGGAACAGTTGATGGAATATGTACCTGAAGTCAAACATTATCAAGTCAAAAGGTAAACGGGCCAGATTTGGCCTGCGAGTTTTATTATTAGACATAAAAGATTGTAAAACACCATGAAACCAACGCCAAGTGATTTAAATGTTGGAAATCTGTTCCCAAGTATTCCCAAGCGTAATACAGAGAAACATGTAACTATACACAGATGTAAGCAAGGTTTGAAATGATTGTTTAAGTCAAATATTGTATCTGTTTGGGCTTCTTGGTGTCAATATGCGGTCTAAAAATGATTTATAATTATGTTCCTGCCCCCCGACCATCAGCTCAAGAAAAAAAACTAACCCTGACTTAATATAGTGGATGATCCCTTCTGTTAATGATGGAAATTATAAATAATAGGCATGACAACAGGTATTTAGGTGGAGCTGTCTGCCTCCCAACCAGATCCAAAATATACAAATTCTAGTAAAAGCTTACAAGACTCATGCTATTGAAATAAATGTGTACCTCATCTTCACTCCTCAACTGAGTGAAGATGCCAAATAAACATTAATGGTATTTGTATTAAGGTCCAACACAGTGATTAACTTACAGGCTTGACATTTCTCAAGCTTGCTCCTTGTACTGAGACTACTGAGAAGAGGTGAGATCCTACAGAGTTATACTGAAGAGATTCATTAAAAGCACTGGGAGAAATATAATTGACTGTGACTTGTTCCCTCATAACCGAACAATGAGTCAGGCAGAAAAAAAATGGTTTTGAATTGTATCACAGAAATAGCTTGACACAAGGTATGCTCAGTGATGTCCACACTATCCATGGAATAAAAATACATCTTTCAGGTACACCAGACAATCTGACCTTAATGGCAATGTACTGTTATAATCTCCAACCGGCACAGCCAAAAGAGGACTGGCCACCCCTCAGAGCCTGGTTCCTCTCTGGGTTTCTTCCTAGATTCCTGCCTTTCTAGGGAAATTTTCCTAGCCACCGTGCTTCTATATCTGCATTGCCTGCTGTTTGGTGTTTTAGGATGGGTTGCTGTATAAGCACTTTGTGACATCTGCTAATGTAAAGGGCTTTTTTATTTTATCTTACTAGGCAAGTCAGTTAAGAACAAATTCTTATTTTCAGTGACAGCCTAGGAACAGTGGGTTAACTGCCTGTTCAGGGGCAGAATGACAGACTGGTACCATGTCAGCTCGGGGATTTGAACTTGCAACCTTCCTAGCCCAACAATCTAACCACTAGGCTACCCTGCCGCCCCATCTGCTATAGCTTCAATACATGTGATTGATTGACAACAATTGTGTGGTGCGAAAGAGAGACAAGAATCAGAAGCATGTTTGAAATAACTCCAAGGTCTCGCAAAAACATGTTTCAAATTGTCTATCGATTGGTTCAATAGTTCATTTTACACATCCTAGCATAGACCCCATGGGAATGAAGCTGGTCATGAGGGTCAGACTGAAGACAATCTACAATCACTCTGAATGGCTGTCACTCAGGGGATCAGATGTTCCACCCCCCAATGGGATGTAATATTGAGTGACATGGAGATGTACTCACTTACAAATATATATATATATATATATACAGTACTCCATATAAAAAGGTAATATAATATATATATATATATATATACAGTGGGGCAAAAAAGTATTTAGTCAGCCACCAATTGTGCAAGTTCTCCCACTTAAAAAGATGACAGAGGCCTGTAATTTTCATCATAGCTCCACTTCAACTATGACAGACAAAATGACCAAAAAAATCCAGAAAATCACATTGTAGGATTTTTAATGAATTTATTTGCACATTATGGTGGAAAATAAGTATTTGGTCACCTACAAACAAGCAAGATTTCTGGCTCTCACAGACCTGTAACTACTTATTTAAGAGGCTCCTCTGTCCTCCACTCGTTACCTGTATTAATGGCACCTGTTTGAACTTGTTATCAGTATAAAAGACACCTGTCCACAACCTCAAACAGTCACACTCCAAACTCCACTATCGCCAAGACCAAAGAGCTGTCAAAGGACACCAGAAAAAAACACCATACCTACTGTGATACATGGGGGTGGAAACATCATGCTTTGGGGCTGTTTTTCTGCAAAGGGACCAGGACGACTGATCCGTGTAAAGGAAAGAATGAATGGGGCCATGTATCGTGAGATTTTGAGTGAAAACCTCCTTCCATCAGCAAGGGCATTGAAGATGAAACGTGGCTGGGTCTTTCAGCATGAGAATGATCCCAAACACACCGCCCGGGCAACGAAGGAGTGGCTTCGTAAGAAGCATTTCAAGGTCATGGAGTGGCCTAGCCAGTCTCCAGATCTCAACCCCAGAGAAAATCTTTGGAGGGAGTTGAGGGTCCATGTTGCCCAGAAACAGCCCCAAAACATCACTGCTTTAGAGGAGATCTGCATGGATGAATGGGCCAAAATACCAGCAAAAATGTGTGAAAACCTTGTGAAGACTTACAGAAAACGTTTGACCTCTGTCATTGCCAACAAAGGGTATATAACAAAGTATTGAGATAAACTTTTGTTATTGACCAAATACCAGCTAACTAGCTACAAGCTACTTAGTCATTGTTCGTTTTTTTTAACCTGGATAACACTCGCCAGTCCAGCCCCCCTGCCCCATCCACCGCTGCCCCTGGACTCTGATCACTTGGCTACATAGCTGATGCACGCTGGACTGTCCATTAATCACGGTACTCCATTCTGCTTGTTTGATTTATCTGTCGGCACACTCTGCTAACCCTGATGTCCTTGCCGTGTCTGAATCCTGGCTCAGGAATGCCAGAGATTTTACCTATAACATCTTGTTAGAACTGCCTAGGGGATTAGTTGTTGTCTCAGAGATAGCCCATTGTTTTAGCAAACAGTTCGAACTACTAATTCAACACCTGTGATTACTGTATGCCTTGACCCCTCAGCTATGTCTCTCACCAAATGTCAATATGCTGTTGTATAAACTGGGTTGCTCAGGTTAGATTCAATCAAATTGTTTACAAGCCTAACTCACAATGGAGCCCCTAGTCCCATCCTCATACTGGCCCTGATACCTCCGCTGTCTTTCTCAGCGACCACTCCCATTGCCATATGCCGGTGACGACCACCCATTACTAAAAACCAGCATGTCCAGAGATGGAAAACATTGACCTCATCCCATCACCCAGTGCCTGGTCATTCTGGTCATAACTTCCTACCATTTTAGATAAGCATGCTGTCAAAAAATGCAGAACTAAGAACAGCACCCCACCATACCCCTGTCTGCGCATTATGCCCTGCAATATATTCTACCATGCCCAGAAACCTGCTAAGGCCAGCTCCTCTTAATCTCCTGTCCCCAAAAAGTTCTAGGGACCAGTTTTGAGAACAAGAGCCTCCTTAGCCGCACCCTCATACTACGGTCACCACCGATAAATCCATGATTCTGTTCCAAGCATTTTCAACGGGTGATGTGGAGGCCAAACCCAGGCCCCGCATGTCCCCAGGCACCCTCATTTGTTGACAGATGTTCTGAGATCGCAAAAGCCTTGGTTTCATGCATGACAACATCAGAAGCCTTCTCCCTAAGTTTGTTTTACTGAGATCAATGCTTTAGCACACTCTGCAACCCTACAGATGTCCTTGCCGTGTCTGAATCCTGGCTCAACAAACAGGGAAGGCCACCAAAAATGCAGAGATTTCCATAAACCCAACTATAACATCTTCCGTCAAGATAGAACTGCCAAAGGGGGAGGAGTTGCAGTTCTACTTTGCAGAGATAGCCTGCAAAGCATGTCCTCTCATACTTTCCAGGTCCATACCCAAACAGTTCGAACTACTAATTCTGAAAATTACTCGGCCCTCATTCACAGAAATAAGTCAATCTCACTGTTGCCGCCTGCTACCGACCCCTCAGCAGCTGTGCCCTGACACCATTTGTGAATTGATTGCCCCCATCTAGCGAAAATTCAGAGTTTGTTCTGTTAGGTGACCTAAACTGGGTCATATGCTTAACACCAAACTGGCAGTCCAGTGCCATCCGTTTTGTCACTAAAGCTTAGATGCCCTCAATCTCACACAAATCATCAAGGAACCCACCAGGTACAAGCCTAAACTCTGTATCTCAGTTCACTGGTCAGATGGCACCCATCATAGACGCTCCAGCATCCTGACCAACAGTCCCCGCCTTTCGTTCCAGTATGCAACTGTTCAGGGAAGTCAGGAACCAAACATACACGCAGTCAGTCAGGAAAGCTAAGGCCAGCATTTTCTTCAGGCAGAAGTTTGCATCCTGTAGCTCCATTTATAACAGTGTTAATCTGCAATAAAAGTTCTGGGACACTGTGAAGTCCATGGAGAACAAGACTCCATGTGTAACTCTCCCAGCTGCCCACTGCACTGAGGCAAATGGGAAACTTGTTCTCACCACCTGGTTAAATAAAGGTGAAATAAATAAATCCATGATTTTTTATCGCAAAAAACTTAAAAATCCTACAATGTGATTTTCTCATTTTGTCTGTCATAGTTGAAGTGTACCTATGATGAAAATTCCAGGCCTCTCTCATCTTTTTAGGTGGGAGAACTTGCACAATTGGTGGCTGACTAAATACTTTTTTTGCCCCACTGTATATATCTCATTTACAACTGCGACCTGGCCAAGATAAAGCAAAGCAGTGCGACAAAAACAACAACACAGAGTTACACATAAACAAACGTACAGTCAATAACACAATAGAAAAATCTACGTACATGGTGTGCAAATGTAGATGAGCAGGGAGGTAAGGCAATAAATAGGCCATGGAGGCGAAATAATTACAATTTAGCATTAACACTGGAGTGACAGATGATGATGTGCACGTAGAGACACTGGGGTGCAAAAGAGCAAGAGGACAAGTAACAATATGGGGATGTGGTAGTTGGGTGTGCTATTTACAGATGGGCTGTGTACAGGTACAGTGATCGGTAAGCTGCTCTGACAGCTGATGCTTAAAGTTAGAGAGGGAGATATAAGACTCCAGCTTCAGTGATTTTTGCAATTCGTTCCAGTCATTGGCAGCAGAGAACTGGAAGGAAAGGCGGCCAAAGGGAGTGTTGGCTTTGGGGGTGACCAGTGAAATATACTTGCTGGAGCACGTGCTACGGGTTATGGGTGGGTGTTGCTATGGTGACCAGTGAGCTGAGATAAAGGCAGGGCTTTCCATAGCATAGACTTATAGATGACCTGGAGCCAGTGGGTTTGGCGACAAATATGTAGTGAGGGCCAGCCAAAGAGAGCATACAGGTCGCAGTGGTGGGTAGTATATGGGGCTTTGGTGACAACACAGATAGCACTGTGATAGACTACATCCAGTTTGCTGAGTAGAGTGTTTGAGGCTATTTTCTAAATGACATCTCCGAAGTCAAGGATCGGTAGTCAGTTTTATGAGGGTATGTTTGGCAGCATGAGTGAAGGAGGCTTTGTTTGCGAAATAGGAAGCTGATTCTAGATTTAATTTTGGATTGGAGATGCTTAATGTGAGTCTGGAAGGAGAGTTTACAGTCTAACCAGACACCTAGCTATTTGTAGTTATCCACATATTCTAAGTCAGAACCGTCCAGAGTAGTGATGCTAGACGGGCGGGAGGGTACAAGCAGCAATCGTTTGAAGAGCATGCACATAGTTTTATTTGCATTTAAAAGCATTTGGAGGCCTCGGAAGTAGTGTTGTATGGCATTGAAGCTTGTTTTGGAGGTTGGTTAGCACAGTGTTCAAAGAAGGGCCAGATGTATACAGAATGGTGTTGTCTGAGTTGAGGTGTATCAGAGAATCACCAGCAGCAAGAGCGACATCATTGATAAATACAGAGAAAAGAGTCGGCCCGAGAATTGAACCCTGTGGCACCCCCATAGAGACTGCTAGAGGTCCGGACAACCGGCTCTCCGATTTGACACACTGAACTCTATCTGAGAAGTAGTTGGTGAACCAGGCGAGGCAGTCATTTGAGAAGCTAAGGCTAATGAGTATGCCGATAAGAATGTGGTGATTGACAGAGTTGAAAGCCAGGTCGATGAAGACGGCTGCACAGTACTGCACAGTACTTATCGATGGCGGTTATGATATCGTTTAGGACCTTGAGCGTGGCTGAGGTGCACCCATGACTAGCTCGGAAACCAGATTGCATAGTGGAGAAGGTACGGTGGGATTCAAAATTGTCGGTGATCTGTTTGTTCATTTGGCTTTCGAAGATTTTAGAAAGGCAGGGCAGGATGGATATAGGTCTATAACAATTTGGGTCTAGAGTGTCACCCCATTTGAAGAGGGGGATGGCCGCGGCAGCTTTCCAATCTTTGGGGATCTCAGACGATACGAAAGATAGGTTGACTAGGCTAGTAATAGTTGCAACAATTTCCACTGATAATTTTAGAAAGAGAGGGTCCAGATTATCAATCACAGCTGATTTGTAGGGATCCAGATTTTTCTCTTTCAGAACATCAGCTGTCTGGATTTGGGTGAAGGAGACGGGGGGGCGTGGGGCTTGGGCAAGTTGCTGCAGTGGGTGCTGAGATGTTGGCCGGGGCAGGGGTAGCCAGGTGGAAAGCATGGCCAGCCGTAGAAAAATGCTTATTGAAATGATCGATTATCGTAGATGACAATGTTTCCTAGCCTCAGAGCAGTGGGCAGCTGGGATGAGGGGCCTTATTCTCCATGGACTTTTACAGTGTCCCAAAACTTTTTGGAATTAGTGCTACAGGATGCAAACTTCAATCCTTCCTCACACAATTACATTTTACATTTATCCAGAGCATACATTTTCATTTTTCATACTGGTCCCCGTGGGAATCGAACCCACAACCATCGCCGCAGGAAGACGACTGAGCCAACGGGACCCAATGCCAGGCATTGATCTGTATGAGCTGTTAACTCAGAATGTGTGAACTCTGAATTGGTGTGAACTTTGAATCTCCTATACCCAATGCTTAACGCTTAATTGGCCCACACAGTAGAAAAGGCTTTCTGCTTGGGTGATGTCTTTTCCCCCCAACTCAGTTTAGCATAGTCGATAGCCACACGCTGTTCGCTACTTGGTTAATTAATAAAAGGAAAATTCCATGTAAAAACACATCATACTATGACACTTTCTGTATTTTGAAAGTCAGTGGTGGAAGAAGTATTCAATTGTCATACTTGAGTAAAAGTAAAGATACCTTAATAGAAAATTACTCACATAAAAGTGAAAGTCACCCAGTAAAATAGTACTTGAATAAAATACTAAAAGTATCTGGTTTTAAATGTAGTTAAGTACAGTGATGGGAAAAGTACACACTTGTCATACTTGAGTAAAAGTATATGCTATGCATCAAATTCATTATATTAAGCAAACCAGACTGCACACATTTTTTTACAGACAGACAGGGGCACACTCCAACAGTCATAGATCATTTACAAACGCAGTATTTGTGTTTAGGGAATCCGCCAGATCAGAGACAGTACGGATGACGACGCGTTATATTGATAGGTGCATGAATTGGACCATAATGCTGTCCTGCCTGAGCATTTGAAATGTAACAAGTACTTTTCAGTGTCAGGGACAATGTATGGGAGGAAGTACAAATTTTGTTTTGGAATGTTGTCAAAAATATAAATAGTGAAGTAGATACCCCCAAAAAATACTTAAGTAGTACATTAAAGTATTTTTACTTAAGTACTTTACACCACTGATGAAAGTTCTATATCTTGAAAACTCGATTGCTGACAAGCAAAACATTTTGGGACTGTATCAATAGTGGACTAACCTGGAGCGCTGGAATTCTCTTCCGATTTCATGGTTAGGTAGAATATCCCTCTTGAAAATGATTGTTTTACCTAGACTACTTAACCCAATCCAAATCATCCCGGTCTTATTTTCCAATAAAGTAATAAAATGTTTAAAAGGCTGGTTAAGTTCCTTTATATGTAGTAAACGCAAGCCAAGAGTTAAGATGGCAATATTGCAGCTGCCAGGTTCTATAGGGCTCTTATATCTGCCCAATATGAGGTTTTATAAGTGGTGTGCACACTTAAGGCATATTACTGACTGGATAACAAATGATGACTCCTCTATTTGGTTAGATATTGAGACTTCTTTTTAAAAAAAAACCCTTGCAGGATCTTTTATTTTTCAGAAGCTTCAAATCTATAAAAGATAGCTGCAATAATCCCATTACACATAATACACTCAAAGCATGGAGATCAGTTCAACGTTTTGAGGGAAGGTCCAAACTAACCTCTGCTCTTACAGTGACTCTTAACAACCCTGATTTTGTAACAGGATTGCTGGATGTTGGCTTTAACCTTTGGCTTAATAAGGGCATAGGCAGACTAAATGATTTATTAGCTGACAAGATTCTAATGTCATTGGAGCAGATGGTTGAGAAATATCAGCTCCTAAATCAAATCAAAATCAAATCAAATGTATTTATATAACCCTTTGTACATCAGCTATTATCTCAAAGTGCTGTACAGAAACCCAGCCTAAAACCCCAAACAGCAAGCAATGCAGGTGTAGAAGCAGGAAAAGCAGGAAACGTCTGTAAGTTCATTTTATGATGCTTTAAGGCCCTTTTCTACTGTAGACACACAAGGTGTCAAGCCAGTGTGGGAGAATGAACTGTCTGTTACTATTCGACGAGGAGATGTGGGAGTACATTTGGAGATATGCATGTTTTCTTTTCCAAATTACAAAAGGTACTATTCTAATGTCTTTCAAGAAATTGAACAAATTCTAGGGGTCGACCTAGAATTGGTCCTGGTTTCTTTTCTGTTAGGTCTCCCGAGTAGGCATGTTACTTCTGTGGGTAAGAGAAGGTTGTAAAACATCTTTACCTTCGCAGAAGAAAAACATCCTCTTACAGTGGATTGCTGACAAGGTCCCATCTTTTTGGTCCTTCTGTAGCTCAGTTGGTAGAGCATGGCACTTGTAACGCCAGGGTAGTGGGTTCGATCCCCGGGACCACCCATACGTAGAATGTATGCACACATGACTGTAAGTCGCTTTGGATAAAAGCGTCTGCTAAATGGCATATATATTTTAAAGGTTGGCATAAGATACTATTTCAATGGGTTCCATTGGAATATTTGACATGTACATTACATTCTAAAACAGATCAGTTGTACAAAGTGTGGGAACCTTACCTGAATTACCAATAACCTGATTTATCAGCTATAATGCTGCAAGGATTCTCTTAGAACTTAACTTGTCTCATGATTACAATGTGCATTCCGTGTATTGGGGCTATTTCCTTTATTTAAACCAAGCTTTAGTGTTCAATTTCCATTTTTTGTTCGTTTTTTTTATTCTTATTTTATATTTCTGTTTTATCTCTTAATATGGAAGACAACTTACAATAAATGAAACAAATACCAAAAGATAGTTTTTGAGTGGTATTTTGGCTCTAGCCTAATATGGGAAGGGCTGCTACTAAACCAGACTTTGGCTCAGAAAAGACCATAGCTGGCTTCCTCCTTGTGAACCTATAATGCACTTGAAGGTTGGCCACCAATAGTGACAGCATTCATTTTAGGGTTCCATGTTATTTGATGGTGGGCCGTATGGTGTACTGTTGTGAATAGGTTGCAGGATATCAAATAGTAGGGTGATACATGCTACACCCATCTAAGGACCCATCTTTCCTAACTTTTGACAGGTTTTCAGATCAGAAGCTTTTTCCCTCTGGATTGTGGAGGCTATTTTGCCTGCTTATTCAAATGCTGTCCAAGAGTCCGCGCAGGGGTTCTGAGTCACAGCATGGGTGTTACCACCTCCTGGGCACTGCTCAGAGGTGATCTGTTGAGGACATCTGTGCTGCAACCGTCTGGGCATCCATGCACACATTGTGGGGTTTTGTAATTGGATTATTACAGACTTTTAACTAGTGTACGTACGGGGCCCCAAGCCTCTAAGGTCTCTCCTGTGCATTGAGAGTGAGTATGCCACATTACTCAGTGTGATTGTAGATCACCTTCAGCCTGAGTTAAATGTATTACATGTTACTCCCATGAGCCAGGAAACCAAGATTTCATATTGTAATCAGACTTTTTACAATAGGCCCACAATGACTCTTTTAGAGAAGTGATAAACTACATGAGAAAATGTGTTTTTCTTTCACACAACTTGATGGCAACTTGAGAGGGTCTCCTTCCCAATTCCCATGAACCAGCATGGAGGAAGTGAAAGGCATCATCACCAACAACCCTTAGCTTCCCTGTAAGATACTACACATCGCTCTCTCCCTCTCTTTTGCGCACACATATTAATTAAGCGGCTGCTGGGGTTAGGTGCCTCTCCACATGCTGCAATTATTCCACACACAGCCAGTGAAGAAAAAGCTCAATTTCATGGCACAGGGATGGACACTTCCCAAATCGAACCACTTTAGCGCCAGTGGAAAAGCCAAGGCGCAACAGGATCTTGTGATTAGGCTGTTCACATCCATTGATCTGCTGAAGGAAAGGCAATTCAAGGGCACTTTTAATTGACTTCAGTTATGTGGATGGAATTATACTGAACGACAATATAAACGCAGCATGCAAAGTGTTGGTCCCTTGTTTCATGAGCTGAAATAAAACATTCCAGAAATGTTCCATACTCACAAAAACCTTATCTCTCTCAAATCTTTTTCACAATTTTGTTTACATCCCTGTTAGTGAGCATTTCTCCCTTGCCAAGATAATCCATCCACCTGACAGGTGTAGCATTTCAAGAAGCTGATTAAACAGCATGATCATTACACAGGTGCAGCTTGTGCTGGGGACAATAAAAGGCCACTCTAAAATGTGCAGTTTTGCCACACAACACAATGCCACAGATATCTCAAGTTTTGAGGGAGCGTGCAACTGGCATGCTAACTGCAGGAATGTCCACCAGAGCTGTCACCAGATAATTAAATGTTCATTTCTCTACCATAAGCTGCCTCCAACATCGTTTTAGAGAATTTGGCAGTGCGTCCAACCCGGCCTCACAACCGCAGACCACGTGTAACCACGCCAGCCCAGAACCTCCACATCTGGCTTCTTCACCTGTGGGATTGTCTGAGACCAGCCACTCAGCTGATGAAACTGAGGGATATTTCTGTCTGTAATAAAGACCTTTCGTGGTGAAAAACACATTCTGATTGGCTGGGCCTAGCTCCCAAGTGGGTGGACCTATGCCCTCCCAGGCCCACCCATGGCTGTACTCCTGCCCAGTCATTTCAATTATTTCAATTGACTGATTTCCTTATATGAACTGTAACCCAGTAAAATCATTAAAATTGTTGCATGTTGCGATTATATATTGCTCAGTATAGTTGTTATTGCTCAGGAGCCATGTAGAGTTTTCCATGCCTATAGTGAAAGGACAGAAAAAAAAGGAGTTAAGAAGACTGTGGGCAGACAATGGCATTAACAGATGAGTTGGTTATTTTAATATTTCCTCTTTAATAATGAAAATGAATGGCCTGCCCCAGCCACTGACAATTAGAGACTCTGGGTTCAGCAAGGGTTAGACTGATTGGACTGTTGCCCATGTAAAGAGCCCCTCTAAACGTAATTGTTTGTCTGCTGCTATGTGCCTTTCTTCCTAAGAGTGTGCCATCTACAACCTAAACAGGTTCTTCAGCTGTCCCCATAGCATAACTCTTTGAAGAACCCTTTTGGGTTCCATATAAAACCCTTTCCACAGAGGGTTCTACATGGAACCCAAAAAGGGTTCTACCTGGAACCAAAAAGGGTTCTCCAATGGGGACAGCAGAATAACTCTTTAAGAACACTGTTGTTTTTCTCAGAGTGCGCCTGTATCGGAATACATTTTAATGGCGTGTCGCAGCACTCGGCCTCCAGGGTTCCCCGAGTAAGAAATTAGAAATGAAAGCACAGCATTGAAAGAGGATGCAACAAGTCCAGTCAACGGGTCCTGTTAGGCCTTTGAAGTTGCAGCTAGATGGAGCACCAGTACTCCCTCCTCCACCTACTTGTCAAGGACAGGTTGTGACTCTCTTCCATTTTCTGATGAACCTAGTATAGGATTCCCTCTCCTGCCTAGTCCCACATCCCAGTTACCAGGTTTCAAAAAGTAAGATTTCTCCACAGCGAATAAGCATGTTTGAATGAATATGCAATTAATTTATTCCATATTTTATCTGGTTTGTCTTCCATCATGTCAGCTATCCTAACTCTAAAACTGCAGAAGGGAACAAAGGATTGTCCTTGTTTTGTGCTTAGTGATAAGACACAGGGTGACCCTCTGGCCGCTCCGTTTCCATGGCCACATCATTAGTGCACTGCCCCAGCTGGCTGGAACTGTTTGAAGTGGCAGTGGCACAGTATCTTTAAAATAACAAGCCTCTTTGTTTAGAGAATAAGGAGGTGAAAATAACGTTGGGGGGGGAAATGATTAGCTTAAATCCATGTTTAATGACGTCCCATAAAGCCACCCTGCAGATAGTCATTAACGCTCTTCCATTTCACCCAGTTTTTTTGTTCGCACCCTGAAATGATTTTCAGTTTTTTTTTTGAGCTGATCCATTAATGTGGGGTTGTCAAAACAGCACAAGTAGCGAACATTGACTTAACTCTGACTAAATCAATAGCCATCCACAACACACCACCTTGTCACTGAGGTGTAACCAAGGTTTGTATCATGCTTTTTAACGAGTATGACACCAAGGAGATTTTCTGAAAGTGATTGCCTTAGTGGATGAACTGAGCTGATTAGAAATCTGACTTACAGAATTATGCCACTTCAACCCAAGGAACACCTTATGGCAACGGCTTGGTTCATCAACACAGCGACACTCATTTTGGTTATTATTCATGTGCACAGTAAGAGTAGCAATTTGAGGCGGATCAGAGGAAACTAAGGAATAATGGACAACAAAAATTTGGCAGTCTGTCAATGACAATCAGACAGGAATGAGTCACTTCAAAACACACAGCCTGATAAACACGCTGGTCATGTAATATCAACACTGATTTGTGTTCCTGAGCAAATCTGGCACAAAACAGGATGTATAGCTGGTGTGCATGACGATGACTGCACTAATGATATAATTTGCATCACAAAACCTGAAATTTGCATGATGTGTTAATTGCTAGCTGTAACCAGAATGTGAAACGCAATCATAAGGGCCCATGGGGTTAGCGTAGAATGAAGAGGATTCCCTCTTTGAAAAGGTGTGACATGCACACACACAGAAGTCAATTACTATTCCCTAGTTATATTGATTAAAGGAATAAGAACGAGATTTTGGCTATTTTGCCTTTTTCTACCTGCCCAGTCAGATGAATTCATGGATAACATGTCTTAGTTGCCAAAATCTCGACGATCCCTGTGCTAAAGGGATAGTGCAACTAGATTAAACACGGGACGAGTTTTCCTTAAGCAGATGGTCAAGGGGCAGGAACATAACAAATATTTGCAGACCGCAAGAATCCAAAAAGATATTAGACAAACCATTTCAAAACTTGCTGATCACATCTCTATTATGAGTGGGAATACTTTGGAACATATCTCAAATTAAAATCACTTGGAACTGATTTGTTGGTGTTTAATTCTTATGTGCAAAAAAAAGGATCTAAAACAAAAACAACAAATCACGGGCCGCCAGGATCTATAAACCCATTACATCCTCCCTTAAAAGGATCCCTTATGTAGGGTTACTCGATTGTCTCATAGGTACAGTCTCGTTTGAACGGTCCTGACAATCACCCAAAACCTATTACTAATATAATCCAGTATCCTTACTGTGCACAATCAGCATTAAAGGTAGACTTTGGGCACGACAAACAGTCCAACTCCTCCGCACTCTCCATTTTCAAACAGAAATGGGGTGTGCTTTTAGTGGTTCATTCTGTTCATGCGTGCAGAGACCGATGTACAGTTGAAGTCGGAAGTTTACATACACCTTAGCCAAATACATTTAAACTCTGGTTTTCACAATTCCTGACATTTTATCCTAGTAATAATTCCATTTTAGGTCAGTTAGGATCACCACTTTATTTTAAGAATGTGAAATGTCAGAATAATAGTAGAGAATGATTTATTTCAGCTTTTATTTCTTTCATCACATTCCCAGTGTTCTTCGGCTTGCAAGCCTCCCCCTTTTTCCTCCAAACATAATGATTGTCATTATGGCCAAACAGTTCTATTTTTGTTTCATCGGACCAGAGGACATCTCTCCAAAATAATATGATCTTTGTCCCCATGTTCAGTTGCAAACCGTAGTTTGGCTTTTTTTATGGCAGTTTTGGAGCAGTGACTTCTTCCTTGCTGAGCGGGTTTTCAGGTTATGTCGATGTAGGACTTGTTTTACTGTGGATATAGATACTTTTGTACCGTTTCCTCCAGCATCTTCACAGGGTCCTTTGCTGTTGTTCTGGGAATGATTTGCACTTTTCACACCAAAGTACATTCATCTCTAGGAGACAGAACGCATCTTCTTCCTGAGCGGTATGATGGCTGCATGGTCCCATGGTGTTTATACTGGCATACTATTGTTTGTACAAGTGAACGTGGTACCTTCAGGTGTTTGGAAATTGCTCCCAAGATTGAATCAAACTTGTGGTCTACAATTCTTTTTCCTGCGGTCTTCGCTGATTTCCCCATGATGTCAAGCAAAGAGGCACAGAGGTAGGCCTTGAAATACATCCACAGGTACACCTCCAATTGACTCAAATGATGTCAATTTGCCTATCAGAAGCTTCTAAAGCCATGACATGATTTTCAGGAATTTTCCAAGCTGTTTAAAGGCAGTCAACCTAGTGCATGTAAACTTCCGACCCTCTGGAATTGTGATAGTGAATAAGTGAAATAGTCTCTGTAAACAATTGTTGGAAAAATGACTTGTGTCATGAACAAAGTAGATGTCCTAACCGACGTGCCAAAATTAAGAAATTTGTGGAGTGGTTGAAAAACTAGTTTAAATGACTCCTACCTAATAGGTTGATCACACTGCTCGCAAAAGAAATGTAGAAATCTGTTATTCAATTATTGCACCCACACTGCTCACGCTCATTGATGCGCGTCTGCGTTAGAACTCCTTTCTATTTCCGACGCAGATCACGCTGCAAGTCCTGCCTGTGTAACAGAATAACTTTACGTCCGTCCCCTCGCCCATACCCGGGCACGAACCAGGGACCCTCTGCACACATCGACAACAGTCACCCTCGAAGCATCGTTACCCATCGCTCCACAAAAGCCACGGCCCTTGCAGAGCAAGGGGAACTTCAAGGTCTCAGAGCAAGTGACGTAACCGATTGAAACGCTATCTAGCGCGCACCGCTAACTAAGCTAGCCGTTTCACATCGGTTACACCTGTCCCATCTCATTGGTTTCATGAAGCAGGTACCCACATGCCATCTCCTCATTGGTTATACCCACATGGGTGATTGAAAGACAAACTGTGTTGCCGGTCAGTGTAGTAATACTATGAAAGTTTAGATGCCAATCACCATATAAATACAAAGATGAAAAAGCCTGGGAGGAGAGACGACTAGAAACAAGTCAGTTGACCATCTTGTGTGTGGGTTAATTGTCACAGTAGAGGACCGTGTGAATTTCTGGTAAAATGTTTATATCCAAGGACAAATTAGCTAGCAACAGCAAGCTAGCTAAATAGGACAAATTAGCTAGCAAGTGCAGGCTTACTAGTTAAATTGCCATAATTGTTTTATGCTTTTTGACCTGTTCCCAAATTAATGTAATTGGTTCAGAGGTCGTTTTGATATTTTAACCTGCGTGTCGTGATCGTGTTTGATGTAGGGGGACAAAATAAATGAATGCACGATGGCGCACGCGCAGCCGGTTTGGGCTCCGTGTTAAGTTTATGTAAACTGCCGACTTCAACGAGCTAAATAACTCGTCGAGTATGTATTGTCATTTGACAAAATGTGTTTTTTTTGGACAGAAGCAATTGATAAATGGCACTTCTGTAACCATAGCTCTTATTCAACCATTTGTTTAAGCATTAAATGACCGTGAAAGATTGTGATTTGATCAAGTACACCTAAAACTGTTATTTTTACCCAAAGTCAGCCTTCAAGAGTAACAAGCATTCAACTGGCAACACAATGCATTGGGAAAGATGGAACTGAGTCCATCTACATGTATTAACACTTACTTGGTACAAACATTTTATTTAAACCTAAATATTTGGACCAAAACAACTTAACAGAGTCTGATGCAGATACACTAAACTACCTTTGAATGGGTTCATCGAGGCCTGTTTTTCTATATCTTTATCAGAACGTAGGCAAAATAATTCTAACATTGAATACATTAATAAAAAATAAAAAAAATCAACAGAAGTGACTCCCATTTCATAGTCTTTTCTGACAAGCGTGAGCTCTTGAAAAAAAAATACCACAGTTGGAGTACGGAAAATCCTTTGTGGTGGAGGCATAGTCCACCTTCAAATCCAGGACTTCCGAGTCAAAAAAAAGCAAAGGGGTGCATCAGTATGCGGGTGATGGACAGAAATGGCACACATTCAGTTTTAAAACAGTCCAGCAGGAAATAGGTGAACAATGGACATAGTTGGAGGCAGACAAAAAGGGGGCAGAGACAAAATCCTCAGCAAACCAATTTCAATCTTGCGTAGTCTTGAAGCTTTATGGAGAAAACTTTTTGGCTTGTGCTCGAACCCTTTTTTCATATTCCACTCTGTTTTGGCTGAAATGAAAGATGGAGGCATGTTATGAGGAATGGGATATTTCCTGGAAATATCAACTAACAGCCTTTCAACAATGCTGGCAAACAGCTAGACAAACTATTGGCCAGGATGGGCACAAGCTAATGAGAAGATTGCCAGCAGCTGTGTATATCCTATTCCGACTGACATTTGACAAACCTTTCACTTAATTAAAATATCTACTGGCTCAGACCCACCAGTAAATTGTATACGCCTCAGCTTGTGCAGGATCCTGGATATTTGGTTCATTTAGGAGCTCTTGGATTCCTAACAATATCTGTGGATGAAAACAAAGTATAAAGGCAATTTGTTTCGCAACCTTCCATGGCTTCAAATCAATTTCACCTAATAAGTTACCACCATGAAGCCATGCTGCCCTCTGCAGCAAAGCAGTTTACAGTGCAGTCAGAAGTCACCTGTGTACACGGGTACAGTTCTCATCCACACTGACGCAAAGATCTCATCTAACTGTAGCCACTCCATACGCATTTGGACAGTCAAATTAAAATGTTAGTCTCTATAGCCCAGCATTTTGGATTTGAGATCACTTAGACATTTATTTAAGTAGGCAAGACCGTTAAGAACTATTCTTATTTAGAATGACTGCCCACACTGGCCAAACCCAGGCAGTGCTGGGACAATTGTGCACCACCCTATAGGACTCCCAATCACAGCCGGTTGTGGGTGTCTGTAGTGACTTAGACCGCTGTGCCACTCAGGAGCCCAATGAGGTGACAGTACAGAATGTCAACTTTCATTCAAGGATATTTTCCTACACCCGTTTCACTGTTTCAAAATGTATTGGTGAATTATGGTAAGTGAGGTTAGAGGCACAAAGATCTCCTGTTATTGGGAATGGTGAGAAGGTAGCATGTTTTGTTGAAGCCTCTGACTGGAATCATTCATGACTTCTTAAATCATGGCATTCTCAGGATTAATTTACAAATGTTCAAAAACCTAGATAAAATTACTCCAGTCATCAAATCCCCATTCAGTTCCTATTTGTCAAAACAAAACCCCAAAACAAACTGCAAATGCATTCAACGAGTTAGTCACAAGCTTGATGTAGTCCGTGTGTGCAAGGAATATAGGCCCAAATACTAAACCTGACTGCTTTGATACACTACATATACTATTTACCAAGAGGGCGGTAATCTAAATTTTTTATTCGCTGTCTATTTATCTCCACAAACCGATGCACAACGAGCTGTATAGGGTGATAAGCAATCAAGAAAATGCTCATCTAGAAGTATTGCTCCTAGTGGCTGGGGATTTTAATGCAGGGAAACTGAAATCCATGACAATTTCTACCAGCATGTCACCTGAGCAACTTTAGGCAAAAACTCAACTTTACTCTCTACATGGATAAGCGTACAAAGCTCTCCCTCGACCTCCATTTGGCAAATCTGACCATATCTTTATCCTCCTGATTCCTGCTTACTAGCAAATATTCAGGAAGTACCAGTGACATGCTCAATATAGAAGTGGTTCAATAAAGCAGATGCTAGGCTACAAGACTGTTTTGCTAGCACAGACTGATAAAGTGCTGGGATTCATCCGATGGCATCAAGTAGTTTACCACATCGGTCACCAGCTTCATTAACAAGTACAGCAATGACATCATCCCCACAGTGACCGGGATGTACATTAGGGCTGGGCAACATAAAATGTATATGTTTCAGCACAATGTTCCAAATGTATCTCAAGAATACATTATGAGCGTTTGTCTTCAGGGTCTATCTAGTCTCCTTCTCTCCTTCTGTGCACCTTCCCACTTGCAGACAACAAACCACTCGCCCGCCAATCACAAGACAGAAAAGGTCCTCATCTCTGACAAGCAGTTTGAACTCACATTTGCATTTTGTCCCAAAAAACACATTAAAATAATGTGGTCCCCGAAATACATCGAAATCATTTTACTGTAATAGAGAACTTATCCTTTGTAACCATACCCTTGTGTCTCAACTCCCAAAATGTAGAACAGAGCAGGAGTATCAACAAATAGGATTGTGGAAAATTAAATAATCAGTTTGTCGCATGCAGCATCACATACCGCTAGCAGCACTTTAGCCAGACTTGTGCTAGCGGTCTTGTCTTTTATAAATGTGCAATGAACATTAAAAATACATCTATATAAGGAATTGGCATCCCATTCTGAGAAATAAGCATCTTATACAGGTAGGCCAATTGATTTCAACATCTAAACAGGCTGTTCAAACAGTTGGAGACAGGTGTATACATACAAATTCAACTGTTCTGCCTGGTTAGCAACCAAATAGTTACAAGTTGGCTTGACTTTAAATAAAGATCAGCTGGCTACTCACTAGCACGTCGGCTTGAGACCAGTGTTCATTTTCTATACTGCCTGCTACCAGAAGTTTGTCATCAGTGGATGTGCATTGTTCTAGTTAAATTTGTAAAAAAGGGCATTTTCAATAGTTGAAACCCAGACCAGGTTAAATGGGTAGGTAGCATAAAAGTAACCACATGTAACCTATGGATTTGTATTAGAATATGCATCCAAATTCCCTCACTTCTGTATTGTTACTACATAACTGATCGGAATTCTAAATGCATTACAAAGCCGCAATTGATTACACTCATGACTACTGGTTTCAATTACATTTTCTGCCAACTAACAAGCAAACACTTTGAATGTATTGCTACAAATTAGCTTGCAAGTTTGCAAGCCAACTAGCCCGCTATTGTTATCACCAACAGCCTGCTAACACATTAGCACTACGCAAGTCAGGACGGCCAGCTGATTGTCCTCGCAGTGGCAGACCACATGTAACATCTGCACAGGATTGGTACATCACACCTGCGGGACATTTACAGGATGGCAACAACTGCCAGAGTTACAGCAGGAATGCACAATCCTTCCATCAGTGCTCAGACTGTCTGCAATAGGCTGAGAGAGGATGGACTAAGGGCGTGTAGGCCTGTTGTAAGGCAGGTCCTCACCAGACATCACCTGCAACAACGTCACCTATGGGCACATACCCACCGTCGCTGGACCAGAGAGGACTGGCAAAAATTGGTCTTCACTGAAGAGTCACGGTTTTGTCTCACCAGGGGTGACAGGATTCGCGTTTATCGTCAAAGGAATGAGCATTACAACGAGGCCTGTACTCTGCCACGAGATCGATTTGGAGGTGGAGGGTCCATCATGGTCTGGGGCGGTGTCACAGCACCAGTGCCCTCCAAGCTCATCACTTAACCGCTCTCCCTGGGACTCTGCAACCGGATCCTGGACTCCCTTACAGGCCGCCCCTAAGTGGTGAGGGTAGGAAACAGTCACGCTGACCTTCAAAACAGGGGCCCCTCAGCGCACAACTCTAATCCATCATTAGGTTTGCTGACAAATGGCAAATTGTTGTCTGTGATCAGGCCGAAAGGAGTTCAGAGACCTGGCAGTGTGGTGCCAGGACAACAACCTCCTCCTTAACAAGACAAAGGAGCTTATTATGGACTACAGGAAATGAGGGCCTAGCACTCCCCCATTCACGTCGATTGGTCTGTAGTGGAGCGGGTTGAGAGCCTCAAGCTCCTGGTCATCTTACAGCCGTAATTTAAAATGCATCAAATAGTCCCCCCCACAACACTGTTTAATGACAAAGCAAAAACAGGTTTAGAAATTTTGCAAATGTATTTTAAGCTATGAAACTGTTGAAGCACCTTTGGCAGTGATTACAGCCTCGAGTCTTCTTGGGTGTGACGCTTGGCACACCTGTATTTGGGGAGTTTCTCTCATTCTTCTCTGCAGATCCTCATTCTCTGTCAGGATGGATGGGGAGTGTCGCTGCACAGCCATTTTCACATCTCTCCAGAGATGTTCGATCGGGTTCAAGTCCAGGCTCTGGCTGGGCCACTCAAAGACATTCAGAGACTTGTCCCGAAGCCACCCACAATGCTTCACTGTAGGGATGGTGGCAGGTTTCATCAGATAATCTTATTTCTCATGGTCTGAGTCTTTTTAGATGCCTTTTGGCAAACTCCAAGCAGGCACTTCCCTGACAAATACCCTTCTCCCCCGATTGTGCAGTTTGGCCAAGTCTAAGAAAAGTCTTAGTGGTTCCAAACACCTCTACCATTTAAGAATGATGGAGGCCACTGTTCTTGGGAACCTTCAATGTGACACATTTTTTGGTACCCTTCCCTAGAACTGTGCCAGAATCTTGTCTCGGCGCTCTAAGGTAAATTCCTACGACCTCATGGATTGGTTTTTGCCCTGACATGCACTGTCAACCATGGGACCTTAGACAGTTGTGCCTTTCCAAATGATGTTCAATCAATTTAATTTATTACAGGTGGACTCCATGTTGTGGAAACAGCTCAAAGAAACAGGATGCACTGGAGACCAACTTCAAGTCTCATAGCAAAGGGTCTGAATATTTAAGTAAATAAGGTAGTTTTTGTACAAATTTGCAAACATTTCTAAAAACCTGTTGTGTTTCGTCATTATGTGGTATTGTGTTTAAATTACTGATTTTTAAAAATCCATTTTAGAATAAGGCTGTAACGGCAATTACCTCGTACCCTTGCACATCGGCTCTACTGGTACCCAATGTATACAAGTTAACGTTACTCACTGTGCATTTATTAATACGTCTCAAATTTCTGTATCTTTTTATTTTTGTAAAGGGGGGCAAGATATAGTGCTTTCATTTCTAAATGTTTAAAACAGATCTGTATGAAAATACTCAAATAAAATGTGACATTCTGTACCGTCGCATCATATGAAACATTTGATCCAAATCCAAAATACTGGAGTAACAGGCACATTTTTTATATTAGCTTCACTGTCCAAATACATACAAAGGGGAGTGTATATTACTATTCTAGGGTTATAGGCAAAGAAAAAGCTAAAACCAGAGAAGGGGTCTTGGATGAAAGCTCTTACTTGTTTGATAGTGATGGCTGGCCTCCAGTCTTTGTCCTCCTCTAAAATTGATAGACAGACTGTACCAGAGGGATATACATTTGGATGGAACAAAGGGGGCTCAAATTTGCCTGCGGAGAAAATATAATTATTCGCACAATACAGAGAAAATTCCAGATGGCACTTATTTGCAGTTCATTAAACACTGATTATCAATAGATATCTCCCTCTATCCACACAGAGGTTGGAATAATACTAAACATTATGATAATGCCCTTTTAGTCTAAGAGCGGTTTGAAGAGAGACTGAAATTTCAGCCTGTTTTAGTGGGATGTAGTTTCAGCCTGCCTGGTAAAATGTGTTAATAGACCAATAAGGATAGTTCAAACAGCTGGTTCTGTTTTCCCCCTACCCACTCACACCACCAGTCCGAGCAAAATTCTCTTGAGAAATTGCTCTTCATAGAAGCTATTTTTGTTTGTTTTCAATTAAAATGGCCAACATTGGCAAGAGTAAACATGTCATCACCCACTAATGCAGCACCCCCTTGGGGCAAACACTAATTTTGTAAACGACAGATCCATTTATTAAGACGCATCACTCCAAGTTGTGTCAAATGGGGCCCGTGGTGTCAGATATTGCGTGGGTTAGCTAGACTCATTTCCCTGAGCATGTATGCCAAATTTCATCACTGAGTCAGACAACAATTAAAACATCTGCGCGTTATATAGCCACCGTGTGGTCAATATGAATGCGCTTGCATATGTTAAGTATTGAGTGTTGGCAACATGCTTACCAAATTTTGTTACACTATGAACATGCTTGACTTGACCGACATATGTGCCAGACCACATCCATGTAAACATTGGTCATTTTTATTTTATTTAACTAGTCAAGTCGGTTAAGATTTATTTTTTACGATGACCGCCTACCCCAGCCAACGCTGTGCCAATTGTGCAGCGCCCTATGGGACTCCAATCCCGGCCAGATGTGATACAGCCTGGATTCAAACCAGGGACTCTTTGTGACGACTCTTGCACTGAGATGCAGTGCCTTAGATCGATGCGTCACTCAGGAACCATCAATAGTGGCCATGTTTTAGGTACTAGTATGATAAATATTGCGTTGAGACCTTTGGCCATAGATGCCATATCAAGTTTCATGTAGATCAGTCATTCGGTGCCATAAGAGTAGCACCTTAGGTGTATCACACATTTCTCAATGGCAGACCTTATGGGTCCCAGAGGCAAATTAGTTCCTTATGAGGGACCCATGTGGCAAATTCCATGTCTTTGTCAAACGGGGTGAGGAGCATGACCTTTGAAAGTTTGCATTTTATTGTTACAGGGCCACCATCTGGCTAATCAGTGTAATATTGTAAATGCTGGATATCTACAGCAAGACACATCATTCACCCACAGTAAGGTACTTAACTGTTACCCAGAACTTATACAGATAACAGCTTCATTGGACTTTTAAAAAGAGAAAACATACACTTGGGAGGTGAAGAAGGATAGTCATCCTTGAAGAGCATTCGGAGTTTAAACAAGCCCCCCTCCCATGGGGTCTGTGGAAAGAAATATAGCAATTTGGTCACTCCTTCAGTAACTGGAGTTATTCATAGTGAAGCAATGAGAATGTCGCACAACTGTGGTAATCAATTAACATTGGTCATCCAGCAGCTATACAGACGTTAGTACCAGCACCTCAGTGTATTTAATATTTCCTACAACCAATTAATACCCTGCTTAGTTGTATTAAAATCTGCTGTCCATACAGTGCCAACTTATTAGGCTGCAAAGGAGTGATTGCCTCCTCCAGTCTGAACATAGTGATACCTACTAGAGGTCGACCGATTAATCGGAATGGCCGATAAATTAGGGCCGATTAAGTTTTCATAACAATCGGAAAACTGTATTTTTGGACACCGATTTGGCCGTTATTTTCCTTTTACACCTTTACTTAACTAGGCAAGTCAGTAAAGAACACATTCTCATTTTCAATGGCGGCCTAGGAACGGTGGGTTAACTGCCTTGTTCATTGGCAGAACAACAGATTTTTACCTTGTCAGCTCCGGGATTCAATCTTGCAACCTCTCAGTTAACTAGTCCAACGCTCTAACCACCTGATTACATTGCACTCCACAGGGAGCCTGCCTGTTACACGAATGCAGTAAGCCAAGGTAAGTTGCTAGCTAGCATTAAACTTCTTATAAAAAACAATCAATCATAATCACTAGTTAACTACACATGGTTAATGATATTACTAGTTTATCTAGCGTGTCCTGCGTTGCATATAATCGATGCGGTGTGTATTCGTGAGAAAGACTGTCGTTGCTCCAATGTGTACCTAACCATAAACATCAATGCCTTTCTAAAAATCAATACACAGAAGTATATATTTTGAAACCTGCATATTTAGCTAAAAGAAATCCAGGTTAGCAGGCAATATTAACCAGGTGAAATTGTGCACGCAGAGTCAGTGTATATGCAACAGTTTGGGCCGCCTAATTTGCTTTTGAGACAGTTTCCGGATTCGACCAAATTAATGACCTACGGCTCGTATTTCTGTGTGTTATTATGATATAACTAGGTCTATGATTTGATAGAGCAGTCCGACTGAGCAATGGTAGGCAGCAGCAGGCTTGTAAGCATTCATTCAAACAGCACTTTTGTGTGTTTTGCCAGCAGCTCTTAGCATTAGCTTCAAGCATTGCGCTGTTTATGACTTCAAGCCCATCAACTCCCGAGATTAGGCTGGTGTAACCGATGTGAAATGCTAGCTAGTTAGCGGAGTGCTCGCTAATAGCGTTTCAAACGTCCCTCGCTCTGAGACTTGGAGTGGTTGTTCCCCTTGCTCTGCATGGGTAACGCTGCATCTAGGTTGGCTGTTGTTAATGTGTTCCTGGTTCGAGCCCAGGTAGGAGCGAGGAGAGGGACGGAAGCTATACTGTTACACTGGCAATAATAAAGTGCCTATAAGAACATCCAATAGTCAAAGGTTAATGAAATACAAATGGTATTGAGGGAAATAGTCATATAATTCCTATAATAACTACAACCTAAAACTTATTACCTGGAAATATTGAAGACTCATGTTAAAAGGAACCACCAGCTTTCATGTTCTGAGCAAGGAACTTAAGTTAAGTTTTTTACATGGCACATTGTACTTTTACTTTCTTCTCCAACACTTTGTTTTTGCATTATTTAAACCATTATTTGAGGCCAAATTGATTTTATTGATGTATTATATTAAGTTAAAATAAGTGTCCATTCAGTATTGTTGTAATTGTCATTACAAATAAAAAATAAAAATAATTCGGCATCGGCTTTTTTTGGTCCTCCAATAATCTGTATCGGCGTTGAAAAAAAATCATAATCGGTCGACCTCTAGTACCTACAAAATATATACAGAGAATGTCCTGCTCTCACTCATGAGAGACTCTTACCCCCTTCTTTCCAGGGATGGCACACTCCCAATTCATCAAGTTCATTGTTCCATCTGGGTTTTTTGTTGGCACAGCAACAAACCCCTAGGGAGAGGGAAGAGATATTGTTCAACATCGTTAAATGTCTAACTCCATGAAATTGCCAACTACAGCCCTGCCCAGAATCAATCCTGAGCCCCCAACCCTCTATGGCTGCGTAACTCAATGTGTTTAGTTGGCAGCGCTGCCCTGTTATCGGCTCAGTCACCTGTAATGTAGGCCATTTTATTAGTTCCAACAGCCATCAGTTATGCAGTACCTGTTCAGATGTAGGCCTATGCCTTTGTTTGTCCCCTTGTAAGAGTAATGCTGGTGAAAAATCCAATTTCCCACTTGGGATCAATAAAGTTTATTCAACCAGGCCAGGGCAGTACAGCTGTGCTTGGCATAGTGTAAAATGTTATGTGGAATAGACTATCCAGAAACATATTTCCACAAGCAGGTCTTCCAAAATGACACATGCCCTTAAAGAACCAGCTAGGCTTATACGAAAAAGGCACTGCTGACATGAAAATGGCTTCCACCCAAGTCCCTTGATACTCACAAAAGGATGGTCTTTCCTCCAGGCCTTCCTTTCTTGTGCAAGACGACTTAAGGCTATACCAGACATGAGGACTCCCTAAATCAAAAACAGGAGATCAACAGTGGTGTACAGCTCTATTGAAATAAACAATGCAGATGTGATGCACAAGTTCGGCATCAGATCAGTTCAGGTGGTTTTCATTTCTCTGGCATTTGATCAATTCATGTTACTAGTCACTGGATAACAGCACAGCCAAATGTGGTGCTCAGAAAGTTCACAATGCTGCAACCACTTCAACTAGATCACATCCACAGGTTCCAAGGGGCACAACCAAACACCTAGCCTAAATGTCTTCAATATGAACTCAGTCTCTCATATTGTTTTCAACATTATTGTAATGCAGCTTGTTTGCTTTTTGTGTGTGTGTGTGTGTGTGTGTAGTAAAAGGTACAACTGACTTACATTCAGGTAGGCTCTAAGTTCACCTACACTCTTAGGAAAGGTGCAATCTGGTTCTTCAAATGTCCCCATAGGAAAACCCTATGCAGAAACCATTTTGGATCCAGGAATAGCCTGGAACCCCAAAGGGTTCCCCTATGGGGAGCCAAAGAAACCTTTTGGAGCCCTTTTTATCTTAGTGTAATGTAAACATTTACTGCATAAAACAAACTAAAGACCAAAACAAACTGAATAATCTGGACAAAATATTTTACTTGACATTATCTGGGGAGCCTAGTTATTGTAGGTAGCTGGGGGCCCTGGTGTAGAAAAGCTATAGCAAATATTTTAACTAAACCAAGATGGACCACACTGTCAATTCCAATGGGAACAGATGAGTCATAGTGGGCAGAACAAACAAGGTGGCAGAGCCAAGCTAGCGAGATCCTATTGGCCAGTTCTAGCATAAATCTGAATACTTCCGTTAGGGAACGCATACTCAAATGCGTGTGTGCACTAACTCAATTCGACATTGCATTCCTAAACACTGCGATTTTATAAACTTTGGCAAAGGCTAAAGTCTACTGATCTTAGTCCACTCTGTTCAAAACAGACTAGTTTTGGGAAAAGACTTGAGAACAAATGTTTCATCGATGAGAAAATGTGCAGAATATAGTCCAACATCGATTTCGTTCCATCTTCTCCCACTGCGCGCCAGTGGGCTTCCTCTCACTACCATATTTGGTAGAGAGCTTAAACGCCAAGCGACGCTTCATATTTACAAATCCAGTGTAATATCTGTCTCGTTGTTCCATCTGTGGCTATAGTATTGAAGCTTCATAGCAGACTAACTAACGCGACACTTTTTTAATGTGCCACTATCAATATGCTGACTAGATTGCGAGACCTAAAATATGACAGGAGAAACTTTGGCCTCGAGGTTTAGGAATTCAATTCCCACAAACGAGATATCTGTTGGATGTTTAGGTTATCACTCAGCGGAATGGTACAAAGGAACAGGTAACGCTGGTTGCAAATGTAAGAAACTAGCATGTTCGCTATAGCAGCTTTTGTTGACACACATGCCCCATAAAGTATGTATTGATTGGATAACTTGTAAAGCAGTAGTTACAATTGCAGTCTTTGTTGTCCAACGCGAATATACAACTCTGCGCAATGCTTGCACAAAAAGCCGCTAAACAAGTGTGCAACAGAGTGCGCAGTAGTCACATTTCGAGGCTAGGTTAGCTACATGGAAGTCCAGTTTAGGATGCATTACCAATTTAAATACACACATCCAGCCGAAATAAAACATGTGACGTTTAAGATTGACGTAAATACATGTTTCATTCTTCCGTCTGAATAGCGTAGTTAGCTAGCCAACTACTTTAGCCTAGCTAATAGTAGCAAGCCTTCTGGCGTTAGCTTCATAAACCCCAAACCCCAAAAAACTAACTTACACCGACTACGGATAAAAAAAAAAAAACATTCTCAGTAGGCGACAAAGACTTACCTTCAGTGTGATAAAAATCACTATATATTTTTTAAAAGAACACTCGGGTAGCCCAATTAAAAAAAAATCTAACTCGAGACAAATCTAGCTAGGCTAGTGAAGTTTCCCTCCTGAAAAAAAAAAAGTGAAATTTAGCCTAGGCTAAATAGGACCTGATTACTTGCTAGTGCCTGAAAACAATTAGCGCCAATGACCTAATATGACAATTAGTTATCTACAAGGTGTTTCTTATTAAGAGTGGTTGTAATCAAATTTGCTACCATCCCAAATTATTATGAGTCAGCTATTTAACAAGAACAAACAAGACAAAAACATGAAACATTGAATATTCTGTGAACTATGTGGTGACACAACTAATACGATGAATGTATTATATTTAGCAGAAAATGCAAGGTACGTTCCATCATGTTGGTACAAATTATATGATAATTTAGAGATTTTAATCATGACTTTCAGGCAAAGCATTGGACAGCTATGCATTTAAAGAGACAGTACACCCAAAGTTAGGGACTGAGTGTATCCAAAAGATTTCGACCCTACCATTATGCTTGCTTACACTGAGCTGCACTGCGGTCGGAACACCGTCATAGTTAATTTAAGACACTGCAGAGTTGGTGCAAGATATTGGTCAGAAAACATACCTTAATACAGGGATGGGATATGTTACTGACCTTCATCCAAACTGATTCAACCAGACGATTAAAATACTGTTGATTTTTGGCCTCCCGGGTGGAGCAGTGGTTAAGGTACTGCAGCGCCAGCTGTGCCACCAGAGACTCTGGGTTCGCACCCAGAGTAACTGACCGGGAGGTCCATGGGGCGACACACAATTGGCCTCTGGGTTAGGGAGGTGTTGGATATCCTTGTCTCATCATCACGTTTCCTCTTGACACATTCGGGTTGGATGCGTGCTGTGTTAAGAAGCAGGATGCATGACTTTCAACCTTTGTTTCTCCTGAGCCCGTATGGGAGTTATAGCGATGAGAGCTATTACGAAACTGGGGTAAAATGTAAAAAAATATATACTGTTGGTTTTCTTTAAAAAAAAACTGCCCTTTTTCGACCTCATGCAAACTAGAAGTAGTTGAACTCCCAACACGATGCAGAAAATAAGGTCTGAGGTGAACATTGGCTTAGGAGATCTGATACATTTGGTTCTATACGATAATAGCAGTCCATTAACATGACTTTTATGAATTATGAAGCCTTTGTGCTTTAAAAAAAAACATATTCTTAAACATTTACAAAATGTGACATTAGTTTATGAAGATTATCTCATAGAACAAAATATATAAGATCGCCTAAGCCTGTGTTTACCACAAACCTTATTTTTGCCGTTCATCCAAAACCCCCACAAAAACACCATTTATATTCCTTATAGGCTTTGTCCAACGGACCACGGCGGATTTCATGCCTACAAAAAAACACCATTATTTTAACCATGATAGCTTTCCATCCCCTGTGCAGCTCACTGTAAAAAAAAGTGTAATAGTAGGGTTGGAATCTTCTGGCTAGGACTGTGCAAAATCTTAGTTTATGACAATATTTTGGGGAATCACTCGAGAGTATTTTCCTACTTAAATATTGCATTCTGTGTGGAAATAGATAGTGATGCATTAATACGCGTTGTAGTAGCTGCTAAACATTATGATGACAATAATCACACCACTTCGTTTCTAACACATACAGATGATCCCTTCACAAACGAGGTTTGTTCACAAAACCTGGGTCGTGTTTAGGAGGGTGCAACCAGAACGGAACTAGAACATCTTTGGTGCATCGTAGGCTACTGAAACTTTAGTGTTAGATTGATTGACCAAAGTTCCTCGATGTGTTTCTACCTGAACGTTCAACAATGTTGTGCCATAAAGTTTCTAAATCCATAGGCGCAACGTCGCGAGACTTCCGGGAAGGAATACAAAACAGACCAGGACGGAGTTTGGGAAGTCAATGAGAAAAATTAAACATTCTTCCTTAGTTGTGCCTTCAGATTTCGAGAAAATGTACAACCTAGATTCAAGCCAATGTCTTAAGTAGTGGAACATGTTTTTACTCCAACCTCGTGAAGGTGACAAACTGACAAGTTAATTTACACAAAAAACAAGTTGATATTGAAGGAGTGCCTTTGACAGCATATATGCACAGTCTGGACCATTAGACCCGATGACATTGCCTACAAGTGTGAGAGGATTTCTATAGAGTACCACCCGAGTGGCATAAGGCACTGCATCTGTGCTAGAGGTGTCAATACAGACCCTGATTCGATTCCAGGCTTAATCATAACTGGCCGTGATTGGGAGTCCCATAAGGTGGCGCACAATTGGCCAAGCGTCGTCCGAGTTAGACCGTCATTGTAAATAAGAATTTGTTCTTAACTGACTTGCCTGGTAAAACACAGTATGAGTAATACCCATAAAGCCTAGTGGTCAAACAGGGAAATGGTTACAATTGTTTTTCCACGATTCATTTATCCCATAGGGGATTTTAGAAACACTTCAACTAAGGGCTGTGTTTCATGTAGGCTTACTCTGGCATGCCATTTTGATAAGTGTAAATCTCTCTAGGACAAGGTTACTTTTATCAATATATTAATCCCCCAAAATGAAACGGTAACTAATGTGGCTGTCATAAAGAACTGAAAATGCCATGACGAAACTGCCGAATCGAAGCAAAGGTAAGAATCTCTGGATTAACTATCTAATGTTAGCTAAATCTAGTAATGATTAAATTGGCAACATTTCTTTAAACTGACAATTATGTGAACGGTCTTGTGCAAGTTTTAAATAGACACAATACCTGTTAGCCAGAGATGACGTGCAGGAGCTTGCTGGGATTTGTAGTCTTGCATGATGTCTACTTTAATGCTAATTAGCATTTTTTTTCCAGATCTGAAAGAAAATAATGCTGAATATATTGATGAAAGTCACCTTATCTGATATTTACATTGTTATCAGAACGTCACACCAAGGTAAGCCTTTTCAAAACACAGCCATTGTTTTGATTCTAAATTTCCCTATAGGAAAATGAATAATGGAAAAAAACGATTGGAACCATTTATCGGTTTAACCGCTAGGTTTTAGGTATGACACCTCCACTTTGGGGCTCTATGAATAACAGTTTCTGCCCATTTTCATATTGTACAGTAGCTCAATATGATTTAACTCTGTGATGGACCAAACTTGAGTCTGTCATTTGATATTTATCTAACTAGGTAAGTCAGTTAAGAACAAATTATTATTTACAATGATGGCCTACCAGTGTCTAAATATGTTTAGTTATTACCATATTTCCTTTCAAGTGCACCCTTGCTCTATACAGTACATCTAACATATTGATGGCAGAGCCATGTGGTTATTTCTCTATGGCTCTGCAAGTTTGTTCAAATACAATACAAGAGTTGACTTCATTACCATTTATTGATTAAATCCACCAGATCTAGCATCACCATAATTTCCATTATCCTCAGTCAAAACATGCTATATATACAGAGTAAGCATAAAAAATATAAAACATTTGATACTAATATATTTGAACAGCAGTGATCAAATAACACTTGTCTGCCTCTGTTCATTTTTAAAATACATTTAACGGGAAACTGGAACAATGTCCCTTTAGAAACCCATAGCGGCCTCAGAGGGATCACATGTGTGTCTTGATAAGCATTCTAGAAAATAACAGTCAAAACAGGAGCTGAAGTGTCACAGTGGAGTGAAGTGGTGTCCTACAGAGCTGAGGGCATGGTGGAAGGTGCATCAGGCCAGGCATGCAATGGCTGACACCCCCCCTTCTGTGTTTAAGAATCTGCAGTCAAAGGACACCACACTAGACACACATGGCCCACACTGTTCAGAATGTCTTCACGGTCACTGCAGGGTGGACACAAGCAGTGAGCCCTTGTGGTTATGGGCATCACTGCAAGATTTCACATGCACTGTGAAGCATCAGAGGCACTTATCACCACAAGACAACTCAATGACCAAGAAAAACTGTCTACGGAAATGTTGGAAAACTATCCGTCTGCGTACTAGATAAATAGCTGACATCCCAGATACCCAGGTAGTTGCTATGTAAACACAGTAATATACAGATGTTTAAACCAGCCAAATTAGAGCATTGTCAAAATGGCAAGGTAAGTAAGATCCGGATTATAAAACACTAGACATGTAAACTTTACCTTGATCAGGCAACAGGAGGGGTCCAATTGACCTTTACAGAGATTATAGCTTGTATTCCACTAGTTAAAGCCCTGTGTGTGTGTTAGGAAGAAAAAGCATACACTGATAACACATCTGAATATTATTATACTTTCTCTATACCACTCCTCATAGATATGCATGTAGACTACCGAATTTCCTTTATCCCTGACAAAAGAAATTCAGATTAAAGTTGAAATTCAGATGTTGATTTGGTCATTGAACAAAATAATGGTCCAAAATAAATGTTTTCATATACTGACAATGTTAATGTATTCAATAAGTAGCTCAACCATCTAAAAATTGAACCATGGTAATGACTACAGATTATAATATCCAATCTGTTCATCAATACATGACCAAAGCATCTTAGTTTAGGACTTGTATGATTGAAAACTGCCAGTTTGGTGTAATGTTGCTTGGTATACAGCCCTGTCAAAGCTCAATATAGTCAAACCGCAGAAGCGTAAGGATTGTGTATACACACACACACAAACAAGCAGATATGCACCAATTCATGCAAGAGACAAAAATGCTTCTTTCTCACGTAACATGGAAAACAGGCCCTTTGCAACACCAGCCGATAAGTCACATGTCAATGTGAAAAAATGTGCCTATCAAATGGCTCTAGGTATAATGTCCTCTAAAATATAGCAATGTGTTCCCGTTCCACAGTGACTGCCTAACAGGTAACCCAACTAAAACACACCAGAGTCTGTGGATGGAAGACAAGTTTTAGGTCTTTAACATCTGGCATTCCCTAACATCACTTCAACCTCATTATCATACAACCCTGGTAGAAGTAGTTATAATAATGTCCTCCTTCCCCCCCAAAAATGATAATGTGCAGGTTGAAGGGATATTTGGAAAGGGACATAAATAATCAGTTTAAAGATATGTAAAAAAATAAATAAACTTTCAATACAGTCTTTGCCTCTAACAAGATAGTATGAATCTATACAACTCCATATAAATAGTCTTAAATATGTAACTTTTAAAACATGCTTTCCAATTAATTTCTCAGAGGTTTGATTTTTGTATGTGAAGGACTGGCATAATGTAGCACGCACAGATGTTTGAAATAATGTCCCACCAGACAGTGCACACCCAATGCATCTTCCAAAACACTATTAGAGACCCTGAGTAAATGATGGACCAAGTATAAATGCTGTGGACAATATGATAAGTGATAAGGCCCTTCTCTCTGTGTGAAAATCTACAGTCCTGTTTTACTATGTAGGCCCAAAAACTGAGTAATGCTATCATTTTGCACATTTTGATTTGATGTCTGAAAAGAAAAATGGTGTGTACAATGTGTAGACTGCAGTTAGCCAGCTTCTTCAGCGTGCCATATCGCTCCTTAGAATGTGATGTAGTTTGTGTCTTTATATCTGGACACCAAAGTAACACGCAATCCTAAGGACTGAACAGTCTCTTCACATTCGAGAGCCTTGTTCTTGAAGAATCTACAAAAGAAAATGGTCAGAGTCAAAATAAGACGTTAAGGCCTATTTCAACAGATGTTCCAGAAAACCTTTGACAAAAAGTACTATGAGTTAGCATTTAACAGGCAGGAAGAAGCCTAAAATGTTTTTTAAATGTTTTTACCAGGAGACTGGAAAGCAGGAAGACTAAGGCTATGGAGAATTCCATGAACTGCAGAAGCTAGTGACAGGAGGTCATTAAATATTAACGTAGTTTAAATCATTATCGAGGCATTACTCTCGTCTAGATAATGATCAGCGGGATGCTCTCTAGGCAATGGGCTCATAGGGATGAAGGGGCTCTTGGAGAAAGGTTTAAGGCCACAATGGCAGGGGTCTAAGCAAAATCTCACCCATTGTCCCCTTACATTCAAAGGTAGATACATTCATTGGCAAAATGTTTCTAACCATCCTTGTACTTGTCATCTGCAGGAAATGCAGCATCCATGACCAATAAAAAAAATTATGCATGAATTTATATTAGACAAAGCCATGTGAGACAACATGTATACCAAACTTGGTGTAACTCACAATACATGGTTGTAACAATGGCCAGGACGATGATGAAAGATGTTTTTGTTGCAGTGCTGGGATACTCACCTTGGCCTTTTCACTTGGTTCACTGCTTGTGCCGTATGATTGGTTATGTAGCTCCTTAGAGACAACACACAGGAACTCTGCCTGGTCTTCGTTTCCATAGTTATATGAGGAGCCAATACTGACCAACTGAGGGAGAAAAAAAGGGGGGACCAATGAGAAGGGAAATGTTTCTAAGGGACTACAGAAAGCATGCACACATGGGAAATCTAATATGTCCAACAGCTTGCCAGGCACAGTCAAAACAATGTAACAGATTACAGTTAACAATTTCTATTCTTCTTAAGGATCTTTAAAAAAAACATTTTTATGCAAAAGTAACAAACACTGACTTATCTCGGACACCTGAGCACTTTGAGCTGTTACATTGCTCATTAATGTTTAGTATCCCTTGGATTAGACCACAGGGTGGAATCTGTCATTAAAGTGGTAGCTAATTCAAATAAAAAGACTACACTATACAGTAGGTTCCCATTTTCACAAAGCTGCCACGAGCAGAATGCCTAACATTCTGTCACATTGCTGGCTCCCAAAAAAGGAAACGTGAGTAGCAGCCTGAGCCCACTCAGGGTCTTTCCCCTCAGAGAGAACTCATAACACCCTGCAAGTCTAGAGAAATGCACCTAGTACAGGGTGTCCTCTTGGATGAGCAGAAACAGCAACAACCCCCTTATCTGCTGTTCCATAAACATCAGACAAAATGTAACTCTTGCAACCTGGCCTCTGACAGAAACCAGTGTCTATTTGACCCAGACAACCATAGCGCCTTTCGCGGACCGTCAGACGATTCAGACGTTCACAAAAATAAATACAGTACCACAATAACAGCTGTGTAACCAAATTATGCTGCAAGGTTGTATTTCACAAGGACTACAAATGAAGACGATTATAGTATTTATGTTAAACACTGAACTCAGCATCATCCGTGGACAGTAAATCAACCAACACAAGTCAAAGTGCAGCCGAGAGGAACATTTCTGAAAAAAGGAGGCAGAACACTCCCCAATCTCTTCCTTTCAAGATAATTACCTGCTCAAACTTCCAACCATCTGACATGGTGGAAACCATTTGTGTTAGCTCCTCTTCTTGGCACTGCAAGACTCTGTAGACATGTTTTATAGGGAGCTGTAGAGAGAAAAAGAGGCAATGTTAATTAACATGCAACAGAGCAGCAAGTGCTCTCAATAGGCTACATATGAATCTCCCATCCCTCCCAGAGCAAAACATAGCCAGTATGTGCCAATTCCTGACCTCATCTACCTGGCAAGGGTCAGGAGACTATGGACTAATGCCAATACATCAACAAGACCTGGAAATCCCAGTAGCTTAAGTGGAGCTTGTGCCCAGAGTCATTGCAGTGATAGACCATGTAAACAGAGGTGATCCTTGGGAGGGAGGGAGCTTGCCAAGGATGTGCCTCTGGCCAGTAGTTAGAGGGCCTTAGAGGCCCCAAGGCCACCCCACTGCCCCCTTTAATATCCAGAGCTCTGTATTAGTGAGTACAACAGGACAGTCTCAGGGAAGAAAGAAATCACCCAGATAGCAATGGCAATTTTAGTCAAGCCCACACACCTGAACTGTTTTGCAGTCCCTCTCCCTGATTTTGTCTTTAATTAGCCTGATCAAAGAAGGGATATTGTAGAATTCAGCCTCTTCAAGTACACCTTGAGGGGAACAGAATGTATTTAACCAGTTATTAAAACCCCAATCATTGAAAACAACTATATATATGCTAATGAGAACTGCTGTGGTTTTAAATGTAACGTGTGATTGTTAGCGTGTGACGTGAAAAAAAAGAAAAGAAATGGCAACAAATATGACAGAATGGCACAACTCTTCAGACATGTCTCAGCATATCCCAGAATATCCCCAAGACATTGTCATCATACCTTCCTCGGCAAGGCCTCTATTGAGCACCAGTTTTCCATGCCTCAGGTAGTTGAGCACTGGACCAAAGTACGTTGGGTCCCGGTCTATCAAATAGGCACCCGTTTCATCCTGAAGAAAGAGAAGTCGATAACAATGAGTAAAGCAGATGATCAATAACAAAATCAGGGGAGATACCATTGACGATTTTTGTACAGTGACAAACATCGAAACAAAACTGTGCAATCGCATAATAAGCCCATAGCCAATCCATGGATACAACAGCTCTGTGTCCAGAGCTTGGAGCAGCTCCAACATGGGGTAACTGACATTTAGCAGGTCTCATTATCCCTGAAGAATCACCACAGCGGGCTTGCTCCAGCCTTCACACACACACACACACCATCATTAGCAAGAATCAATACAGAGGGCAGAGATACATCTCCTTACCACATTACATTGGACAAATGAAGATTACAGACATTGGAGACTTTCACCTCAAATTCAAATGAGGAATGCTAATCAGCATAGTTTCGTAAATATCCTAGATAACTATGGGATGAAACTATTCTGCTGGGATACTGTGAATCTTTCAGAGCCCAAGACTCATTGCAAATGCACCTGTATGACCGAGCCAACTTGTCTTGTAAGGTCTTTTGCCAGCTTTTAAATGTCATCCTCCTGTTAAATGATGCATGGTGACCTTTGCGGGTTGGAAATCAGGATGGTAAACACTTTCAACGTGTGGATTATCATACTTTCTCTTACAGGGGCAACGCTCCTTTTCCAGAGGGGGGCTCATTTGCACAATTGTAAATTATAAGACAAATTATTAAAAAAAAAAAAATTATACACACAATTCATTGGTTGTCAACAATGTATTCTATGGTCCATTTGCGTGTAGGCGTTATTCTGATATTCACCAGCTAGATGGCTACAGTAACAGTTTGTGGTTGGCTGGATAACTAAACTTGCCTGTTAGCGAGCTGACAGATACTAGTACTGTACTATATACACGAATGTTATCTTAGTACGAGTAGAAACGTGCTGTATTCCAAATGAATATTTGTTAGTTAGCTACTGTAGATCTGTGGTCAGGAGGGTTATCCAGATTAAAAACAGGAAAACAAACTAACGTTAACGTTATTTAGCTAGTTAGTCAAGTTCTTTGGGAGTTAACGTTGGCCAGCTGAACTAGCAAGCCTGTACTAGTAACGACATTAGTAACTAACGTTGACCATCTAAGTTAGCTATCCGCTTGGCTTACTTCCTGGCTAAACAACGAAAATATTTAGCTAACTAATTAGTAAATCGGTCTGGATATGCTAGCTAGGTAACGTAAATTAACGTTAGAACATTCACATGATGTGTAAAACAGACAAAGGTTAGCTAGTTAACATTAGCCAACTAGCTATTAACGTTAGCTAGCTAGACAGATATATCCGTACCTTGTCAGAGTCGAGGTCGGGGTCGGCCTGGCACAGACGGTACAGGAACGATTTTGAGTCTCGGCACAACGTTTGCCTCGTTGTGAGAAAGTATGTCCCACCGACATTCAGACGGACCCATTTGGATGCCCCGATCCCAGGTGACTGCATTCTCTGTTCCGGAGACAGGGCGGGACACTGGTCAACTGAGCCGCTGGAGTCAGGGCTCTTCTCCGCCATCCCAGGTCCTTGAACCTGGATGCGTCGCTAGCTAAAGTTACAGGAACTGAGTTGAAGCGGGCCGGGAAACTGGGCAAGGCATAGTCGTGAAGTACGGTAATCCAAGTTTGACAACCCCCACCCACCGGTTTCTAGTTTGTATTATACATCCGTCAGATTCCACAGTCAAAATTGGCTACAAATATTATTTTTTTTGGTCTTAATTTAAGGTTAGGGTCAGGCATAAGTTTAGCAGTGTGGTTAAAGTTAAGCTTAACTTTAAAATAACATTTGAAGATAATAAATTGTAGAAATGGGCGGGGTTTATAACTTTGTAGCTGCTGAAGCTAGTGATGACCCCTCCCCCCACTCCCTGCATCCTTCTCATAAGAATCATTTTTGCAGTTGGAACTTCATGACTTCAAAAAAGGTTTGGTCCCCAAATAATCATACTGAGCCTTCACCCAAACTAAGTATAAATAAATACAGGACGTTTGCCAAAATCCCACATGCTTTTATTACCAAGCCACCTTATATATATATATATATATATATATATGCTGCATTCTTCCAATTAAACATGTCAAACTTGCACACAACAAAATAGGCCAGGCCCACATATATTTATGTAAAATATAACCATGTCACCATCCATAAATAAAATATAGATTGCAGCGAAAAGTAGCAAAATATCATCATTTACCATTATCAACTATTCACATTCAATTGATTTACATTTAAATTATGTAAACATGGACCCGGGACATTATCCAAATGATTACCACATTTGAACTGTTTGGATAGATAACATGAGGATTAATCAGCAAAGGATAGAAGCCTAAAACAAATACAAAATATACATCTTACACCTTTACTTGCATCCCATTTTGTAAATCACAGCAATGGTCAGTAGAATAGACAAACAAAATATCTGTCTAACATTTACAATCAACTTCTCCTAGAAATGAGAACAGTCAAAAACAGGCTACAACATTCTCCTTTGCAATTTTGATGAACTGTTCAACCAACATCTAAGTCAACTCCTAATTTTTAAAGCAGCACCAGCCCATGTGTTTTGACCAAAGTTTATTCTCTGCTATAGAAGACAAATAGTTTAAGAGTACCAAGGCCACCATGTCAGACATGAGGCCATCCAAGCCTAACAAATCATCAGTTAGAATAGTTGCAATAGCCATTCTACTTCCTTGAATAATAGGTCCTTTCTATACCAGAATGGCTTTAGACCCAGCTGAAAGTATCAAATTCTGCATTACAATGGAACATGCCCTGAACCTGCTGCCCTGAACCTGCTGCCCTTCAAGAAATCAAATGTGTGGAGTAATAGGGAAACCGACTTGTAAGCTACATTACAGCTAGGTGTTTTCCATCATTTATGAATTAACACCTTCATTCTCTGTCTCCTGTCATTACAGGGTAAGACCTGTCTTCAAAAGATAGTGTACCCAACCTACATGCATGAGTTAAAATGCGTGTTATAGATCTTTTGCCACACTTCTTGAATTTTGTTGCACCATTTGTCAGCATTCCCGCACGGGTCCATCAGATAGTATGTTCTGTTAGGCTGCAAAGAGGAGGATAGGTCACTGTTACTGATAGTTTTATAAAGTGAGTTTTGTTAGCTAAAGTTGAGCTATTAATTGCAATAGACTAATTCATTACTGTATGGACAAAGAAGGTCTTGAAGTTCTTGGCCTCTGGGCGCAGTGCGGGGGACCAGGGGATCTCTCCTTTCAAAACCTTGTTAACTGGGTCCACATAGTAAAGGTGTGGTCCCTCGGTCAACAATAGCTGGCGCCGACGTGCAAACAGCCCCTGTAAAAGCAGAGAGTGATTCTCAGACATAAAAAATAAATCCATTGCCTGTAGGTAAAGTCAGTATGGTTCAAGATGTCCCAAATTGATTCCTGGCAGAAATGTAAAACAACTGCCAGAGGAGGGCAGTATGTTACTTTAGTGTTGGAAGAGTACAGTATCAAGACATTCCCTCCTCCCCTTCAAACTGAAAAATAGAACATTACTGCACAGTAATTTAGGATTACATAAATCCTTACCTTCCTTTTGTCCACTGGTCCCATCTTGAGGATCAAATTATTCTCCACAAACTGATTCCTTAAATACATAAAAAAAAGTTAATTCCCCAAATCTTTCTTGATACATTTCACAGTATATCATATTATTGTTGGCGTTGTATTGTCTTTAGGTAAAGTGCTTCATGTTTACAAGATATCAAACATAGAATTGTGTAAATATTGTAAGTAAACATAGGAATAATATAATAATAATAATAATAAAATAATAATATATGCCATTTAGCAGACGCTTTTATCCAAAGCGACTTACAGTCATGTGTGCATACATTCTACGTATGGGTGGTCCCGGGAATCGAACCCACTACCCTGGCGTTACAAGCGCCATGCTCTACCAACTGAGCTACAGAAGGAATCCCAACAGATGAGCATGAGATCATCAACTACAGTATGTGTCAATATTATGGTGAGATAATATTGACAGTTAATCAGTCTTCTGACACTCTGTCCACAAAAACATGTTTTGCTCACGAGTACATCGCTGCAGGCCTACCAGGGGTTTCTGCTTGTCTGCTTCTCAAGCAGTAGCCGCTTCACCTCAGTGGAAAACTGCAGGTCCAGCTCAAATGAGTTGTTGTCCAGGTCATGAATGTACTGCTCGATGTTGCTGTTGGGCCTTTGTGCGGGGTTGGAGTTGGGACTGGGGTTGGCCACAAACAGTGGTTGAAAGGAGCTGGACTGGACAACCTGCATGTTGCTGAACTGGCTGAGGAGGTCATCATACTGTGGATGGAACCACATCATGATCAGGGTGTTTTCAGTACAGATTACAAAACAAGGACACACCAATTTGACATATTGGTGAAACAATATGTCAACAAGGGTTTGTGTCAACCTTTAATTACAATATGTCAAGAGGGGAAAACCTACATTTCCATAATAGTCCTCATCATCCTCAGCCATGGCTGGCAGGTAGGGGGTCAGTTTGGGGGGTGTCTGTAGGTGAAGGTTCTCCCATGTGATGGCCTCAAAGAAAAAATGGGCTCTGAGAGGGTTGTACCCACCCATCTCCTCACAACCTAATCGGTTGGAGGGATCCAAGCACTACCACAAAAATAAAGCAATGCTTAGTTAATAATGACACTCATTGGGTCTTCGTTTGGAACTGAGGAACAACATCCGAATGTATTTTAATAATTCACATGATTAGACTCACCAGAAGCTGTTCCACTAGATCCTTTGCATTAGGAAAGAATTTATCCGGAAATTCATACTCCAGTTTAATAATCTTCTGGAATTTCAGGTAGTCATTCCTGGTGAGCAAATAACACCATCAACCACACGGACAAACAGAAGATCATATGAGATTGCAAGGCACATTTTAGGACTTGTGTCATATTGATGTCTTCTATGGGGCTTGATTGCCTGGAAGTGGCAGATGCATACAGTATACACAACTGTCACTGTACTTGGCTTTGAAAGGGCTTTGAGGTAAATGTGTTGGTTTGTAGTTGAACCATGAAGCTGCTGCCATGTGACAGAGTGACTGGGGTTTCTTCAAGCCTCCAGGCACTCAATACACAAACAAGTCATAAACACCACAGCCATAACTTCCTGTTATTTCACACACTGTTTTTAGACAGCGATAACAAATAGACTACATTGTTTACCAAATCACAAAGTGCGCTTCTGCAAAGCCCCTGACAATGACACTTCTCAAATATTTTACCTGAATAAAAGGAAAATAATAATGTATGATACGCAACTTACCCAGCTCTAAATGGCGGTAATCCTGCTACCAACTGGTAGATGATACAGCCTAAACCCCAAAGGTCAGAGCTAAAAGACACCAGAAAACATGACAGATTCGGGTAACTTCTTTCAGTGTTGGGTTGTATCATAGTGATGTGAACATGGCCAGAAATACACCAGTCTTGTTCCCGGCTGCATAAAGCATGGCAAGCGAGGGTAGAAGTGATACAGTAACAGAGAACTACACAGATAACTTGAATGTTGGATTCAAATCAGGGTACTGAATGAATTCGAGTTAAACTACCTTTTGCAGGCAGATTTCTGAGTGAGTAGTTCTGGAGAAACATACTCAGCTGTTCCAACAAAGGAGTTTGCTCTGTCTGCAAAAGAAAACAATCATATGAACTATAAGTATGGACAAATTATTCATATGACACATTTGGTACCTTCACTGAAGATGTCTTTACTCAATTGTGCTTAAAATGGCACTATTGACCTATTACAATTATATTCTGAGCACTGTATAACTAGAAATTTGCTATAATTTGCCTCCATATCTATGAAGCCCATAGAGACCATTGTGTATGTTCCTATAAATAACAAAAACAATTTTGTTAGCCTTTAGAGAGGTATAGATAGATAAGTTAAAGGCAATACGATAAGGGGTAAACAAACCAATGTACTGTACTTAGTCTATCAACAAACTGGAGGAAAATTACACAAAGACAAAGCAATATGTGTTAAATTACTTTGTGTACTATCTGATGAGAGTTGTTTTGCAGTTCCAAAGTCTGTTATTTGAATGTGCATGTCCTCATTCAGTAAAATATTCTCTGGTTTGAGGTCCCTGTAAAGAAAAAGCCACACCACTTAAAACCTTCAAATAGAATTCATATCATGACATTTTAACAAACCTAATGCAGTCTTAAATCTAAGCGCTGGCAATAGCGCAATAGGTTCAGGGATGTGTTAGAAATATTTTTGCCATTTTCACAGCCGGAATTATAACTACAATAGCTGGCAGTGGCGTAAAAGGGCTGGGTTTTGAAGAATGAACAAGTTGTAGGTGTGACGAGGGCTTGGCCAATCAATGCGTTCCATGGCTTAATACGGCATGGGTTTGTCTCGAGTTCTGTTGGTTATTGACAGTCTGTGTTGTCATCACTTCCAATTCGGCTGGAGGCACTGAATATTCTTTCGTCCTGGTCCATTTTGGATTGATACTAAAGTTTATTAAATAGCATAGGCTACAGTAACGAGCCTGCTCAATAGCCTATGTTTGGAGTGTTGGAAGTCAATACTGTTTTAATTGGTTTCAATGAGCCTAGCTTATGTCTTTATGCGTCAAACTATTCCTGAATAAAAGAAAATACTAGGCTCCTGTAAATTGTATTGTATGTGTGAGGCACGTCCTCAATAAGCGAAATATAGCTTAGGCCTACCATTGATACTGCATTATAGGACTGAATCATTTAAATATGTTTGGAGGAGTGCGTCTTTGGTAACCAGATGAGAGGCACTCTTTGGAGCTGGGGATCAATACTTGGAACAAGTGAAATGAAGTACGCAGGTAGACATATGTGTGTGTGTTTTAGGATGCGCAGTATATTTTCAATTCAAGTGTCTTTACCCATAGCATTTGCACGTCTATACAAAATACTAGGCTCCTGTCGATTGTATCGTTACCTATGTGCTCGGCAGATTGTCGTAAATGCTTATATAGTATGCAAGTATGTGTATTGTGAATAATGAAAAAGCAGAGGGCAAAAACTCAAATGTTTACTGAGCGCAAGCGACCTGATGTTAGTCAGGTAAATTGCCGAACCTGGCATTAGGTCTAGAAAATGCCAGTGTGCCAGTTTTGACATGACGACATTGCAAACTAACAGGCGTTTGACACTTGCGCCTCCTTAGCAGCAGCCGAAAATAGAACCCACAATTTCTAATCAAGGAACATTATAAAACTTCCATTAAAAAAAATATATACAACAATATCAAATAAATGAACGTTTGTCAAACTTAATAATACATTGTGTAATTGGTCTTACCTGTGAATTATGCCTTTAGAATGCAAATACTGTAATGCACATACTATTTCAGCAGAGTAGAATCTAGTGCACGTCTCATCGAAGGAGCCTATTTTGCGAATGTATTTCAGTAATTCCCCATTTCTTGCATAGCTTATGCCAAAATCTAACAGGAGGCCGTTAAGGATAATGGTACTAAGATCACAAAATAGATGAGGCCAGATATTATTATGTAGAAGTCTTGAAGTAGCCCATGTTCTGATCATTTCAAAGGATACACAACCTTTTCGCATCTTGAAATGTGAAGTAGAGCTTGACGATAAATGGATGGTCTAAGCTTGACATGATATCCCTCTCTCGCGTCACGCAATGTGCCTTGTTCTCCTTCCGGATGTGCACCTTCTCCAGAATCTTCACTGAAACACAATTCAAACCGATATGCATCACTCTGTGTTTATGACTGAATCAAATTCCAGTTTCCTCCCTTCAAAGAGCATTATTGTTCAGCAAAAATGCATTTAAGTTATAAGCAGAATCCAGGACAGTCATTTGAATGCCACTTGAGGATCATCAGCATCATGCAACAAGGGAAAACAAATTTGGAGTGTCTTACTAGCATATTCCTTCCCTGTGGCCTGTTCTCTTGCCAGCACAACCTGAAACAAGTTTGCAATCAACAAATATATTTGTCTAACGATCCATCAACCCTTTACCAACAATAGAAAATAAAAGTAATTAATATGACTGCAACTGTAATCTGTAAACCCCACACACAACATACAACACCATAGAAAATGTATGAGGACTTACTGTTGAATAGGAGCCTTCTCCTAGAATTCGACCAAATTTGAAGTCCTCTGGCTGCTTTCCAAGCGTTGGGGAGGCTTGAGGGCCCTCCATTCCTAGGTGGAGGAACAAACTGGAGTCCAGGTGATTCTTACCATAGAAGGTGGAGGGGAGGAATACAGGATGATACTGGACAGAATAGGAACGGCATCATACCTTAAAGGATCTACAGAGACAGAAAAACAACAGTCACATAACAAAAAAACAAAGCTACACCACACTTTCCCTCCTCTCTCTCACACACACACACACACACACACACACACACACACACACACACACACACACACACACACACACACACACACACACACACACACACACCACACACACACACAAAGAAAACCACCATAGAGCGAGTAACCCACAGCTGATAAATTAGCGTGCTGCTTCCGCACAGGGAGAGTTCTTGTTTATGTTTTTTTTTCACGCATGACGGCAGGTGCTGTTCCAATTCCTTATAATTACCATTTCATTATTCAAGCAAGACTCCAAGAGAGAAAGGGTCTTTAATATATGAGATATCTACTGCAGCCCTCATCCTCCACATTCTGTCAAAGATCCCCAAAGCACACACATCCCTGGGTCGCTCCTCTTTTCAGTTCGCTGCAGATAGCAACTGGAACGAGCTGCAACAAACACTCAAACTGGACAGATTTATCTCAATCTCTTAATTCAAAGACTCAATATGGACACTCTTACTGACAGTTGTGGCTGCTTTGCGTGATCTATTGTTGTCTCTACCGTCTTCCCCTTTGTGCTGTTGTTTGTGCCCAAGAATGTTTGTACTCTGTTTTGTGCTGCTGCCATGTTGTTTTGCTACCACTTTGTTGTCATGTTGTGTTGCTACCATGCTGTGTTGTCATGTGTTGCTGCCATGCTTTTTTTATGTAACCTTTATTTAACTAGGCAAGTCAGTTAAGAACAAATTCGTATTTACAATGACAGCCTACCAAAAGGCCTCCTGCAGGGACGGGGACTGGGATTAAAAATATATTAAATAAAAATATAGGACAAAATACACATCACGACAAGAGACAACACAACACTACATAAAGAAAGACCTAAGACAACAACATAGCATGGGGCAGCAGACAGCCTAGTGGTTAGAGCATTGGGCCAATAACCGAAAGGTTACTAGATTGAATCCCCGAGCTGACAATAATAATAATAATAATAATAATAATAAGGTAAAAATCTGTCGTTCTACCCCTTAACAAGGCTAAATCTGTTCCCAGGCCGTCATTTTAAATAAGAATTTGTTCTTAACTGACTTGCCTAGTTAAATAAAGGTTATATATATATATATATTTTAAACATTAATAGCTGTTGTTTATCTTATAGAATATTGTCCTGGGACAATCATGAAAATATGGTAGCAAGTTACTTTCATTAATTACTTTTATTAGGCTAAGTGATCGTTGACTTAAGCTACAACAGAAAACACAAGGTTTGGAGACACTGGTGAATGAGTCCATTGAGAGAAGCAACCATCAAAACAATAGAAACACAAGCAGCATGGCGCCCATCCCTAGCAGCACCTATCCAGTTTTTTTGTGCAGGGCAGGGTTCCCCAACTGGCGGCCGAATTTGGCCTGCATTTCATTTTATTTGCCCCCCAAGTTCTGAGCAACCCCCCAAAGACTAATAACAACAGCAAATCAGCTCCAAGTGATTTTTAATTTTGGAAATCTGTCCCAAAGTATTCCCACCCATAATAGAGATACTGTATATTTGATCGTATACAAAATGTAAGCAATGTTTTAAATTATAACGTTTTATTGAAATATACAGTACCAGAGAAAAGTTTGGACACCCCTACCCATTCAAGAGTTTCTTTATTTATACTATTTTCTACATTGTAGAATAGTCAAGACATCAAGTATGAAATGTTTATTTAAATGTTTTACAATGTCATCTTTATTTAACTAGGCAAGTCAGTTAAGAACAAATGTTTGTTTACAATGACGGCCTACACCGTGATACAGCCTGGAATAGAACCAGGGTGTCTGTAGTGACGCCTCAAGCACTGAGATGCAGTATCTTAGACCGCTGCGCCACTCGGGAGCCTGGTTATTTGTGTTATTTGTGGAAATGACACATATGGAATCATGTAGTAAACGTGTTAAACAAATCAAAATATAATTTATAAGGCCTCTCGGGTGGCACAGTGGTCTAAGGCACTGCATCGCAGTGCTAACTGTGCCACCATAAGACCCTGGATTCGAGCCCAGGCTCTGTCACGACCGGGAGGTCCATGGGGCAACGCACAATTGGCCTACCGTCATCCGGGTTAGGGAGGGTTTAGCCGGTAGGGATATCCTTGTCTCATCACGCACTAGCGACTCCTGTGGCTGGTATCCGGGTTGGATGCGCGCTGTGTTAAGAAGCAGTGCGGCTTGGTTGGGTTGTGTTGTGTTTCGGAGGACGCATGGCTCTCGACCTTCGTCTCTCCCGAGCCCGTACTGAAGTTGTAGCGATGAGACAAGATAGTAACTACTAACAATTGGATACCACAACATTTGGGAGAAAAAGGGGGAAAATTCAACAACAAAAAATATATATAATTTATATTTTTCAAAGTAGCCACCTTGATAACAGCTTTGTACACTCTTGACATTCTCTCAACCAGCTTCACGAGGTAGTCACCTGGAATGCATTTTTAAAAGTTAATTCCTGGAATTTCTTTCCTTCTTCATGCATTTGAGCCAATCAGTTGTGTTGTGACAAGGTAGGGGTGGTATACAGAAGATAGCCCTATTTGGTAAAAGACCAAGTTCATATTATATCAAGAACAGCTCAAATAAGCAAAGAAAAATTACAGTCCATCATTACTTTAAGACATGAAGGTCAGTCAATGCGGAACATTTCAAGAACTTTGAACGTTTTTTCAAGTGTAAAAACCATCAAGCTCTATGATGAAAATGGCTCTCATGAGGACCGCCACAGGAAAGAAAGACCCAGAGTTACCTCTGATACAGAGGATAAGTTCATTAGAGTTAACTGCACCTCAGATTGCAGGCCAAATAAATGCTTCTCAGAGTTTAAGTAACAGACACATCTCAACATCGACTGTTCAGAGAAGACTGCGTGAATTAGGCCTTCATGGTCGAATTGCTGCAAAGAAATCCCCCACTGGAGGACACCAATAAGAAGAAGACTTGCTTGGGCCAAGAAACACAAGCAATGAACATAAGACCGGTAGAAATCTGTCCTTTGGTCTGATGAGTCCAAATTTGAGATTTTTGGTTCCAACTGCCGTGTCTTTGTGAGACGCAGAGTAGGTTAATGGAGGATCTTCTCACCCCCTTAAAAGATTTAGATGCACTATTGTAAAGTGGCTGTTCCACTGGATGTCATAAGGTGAATGCACCAATTTGTAAGTCGCTCTGGATAAGAGCGTCTGCTAAATGACTTAAATGTAAATGTAAAATGTAATGGATCTTCGCATGTGTGGTTTCCACTGTGGAGTATGGAGGAGGTGATGTGATGGTGCTTTGCTGGTGACACTGTCACTGATTTATTTAGAATTCAAGGCACACTTAACCAGCATGGCTACTACAGCATTCTGCAGCGATATTCCATCCCATCTGGTTTGCGCTTAGTGGGACTATCATTTGTTTTTAAACAGGAAAATGACCCAACACACCTCCAGGATTTGTAAGGGCTATTTGACCAAGAAGGAGAGTGATGGAGTGTTGCATCAGATGACCTGGCCTCCACAATCACCCGACCTCAACCAAAATGAGATGGTTTGGGACAAGTTCGACCACAGAGTGAATGAAAAGCAGCCAACAAGTGCTCAGGATATGTGGGGACTCCTTCAAGATTGTTGGAAAAGTATTCCAGGTGAAGCTGGTTGAGAGAACGCCAAGCGTGTCCAAAGCTGTCATCAAGGCAAAGGCTGGCTACTTTGAAGAATCTCAAATATTATATTTGTTTAACACTTTTTTTGTTACTACATGATCCCTTATGTGTTATTTCATAGTTTTGATGTCTTCACTATTATTCTACAATGTAGAAAATAGTACAAATAAAGACAAAACCTTGAATGAGTAGGTGTTACCAAACTTTTGACTGGTACTGTATATTTGAATAAAACATAATAATTTCAATGTTTGGGCTTCTTGCGGTACATTTTTAGTCTACAAATGATCACAAAACAATAATACATTAGTAAAAATAAACTCTTTAATCCCACCCCTCTGCCACGCTCTGCCCATCCCACCTATCACCATAGACCACTCTCGTTTGGTTTCCAAGTGCCATATATTTTTCAATTGTGCTGTGATGTTTTACATACATTTTGAACCTTTCTAATCGTATAGTATCTACAGATTGTGAGCCAAAGATAAAAACCTTTCCTACGAGTATTATTATATTATTTATTGACTGACTGGATAAATAAATCAATTGTGCGCCAGTTTTTACATGACGAAATTGCAAACAAACACTGTTTAACATGCTTTCGACACTTGCAACTCCTTAGCGCAAGCCGAAAATAGAGCCCACCATTTCTAAACAAGAAACATAAAACTTCAATTAAAAGTTATTCAAAGATACAAAAATATTTTTAAAAATCATGTTTATGTCAAACTTAATAATACATAGTGAAATTGGTCTTACCTGTGAATTATACCTTTTAGAATGCAAATAGTGTAATGCACATACTATTTCAGCAGAGTAGAATCTGGTGCACAAATTATTTGTTGTTATTTTCTGGCCCCCTGACCATCCACTCAAGAAAAAATAAAAAAAACAGCCTGTGACTGAATCTAGTTGATAATCCCTGGTGTAGGGTACTTTCCACTCCAGACACCTGCCACAGAAGACAGTGCTCCAACAACACCATGACAAAACTATGAACCACAGAAACCAGAAGGGTATGTCCCTTTGCACATAGAAATGTACAATTTAGAAGAAAACAGCTCTTACTGTAAAAACAAAAAAAGTTAATAATTAACTGGGACAATCAAAGACATCTGTCCTAGAGACAGGAAATCATAGCCTAGTCTAACCTCCAAAGCAGTAAACAAGCCAATAAATGTAAACTACCTGTGTTCTAGGAAACTTAAACACAAGGTCATGAATCTGTATTTTTAAACAACGTTATTTTATGAACGGATTAAGATCATTGTGGTTTCCTGTTGTGACACGTCTTGCCTAGGTGAGAAAGAGAGCTTCTTTAAATGTTTGTGTTCAAGCTTATCCATAGAGCCCCACAGTGGAGGTGTCATAATACCCATAAAACCTAGCGGTCAAACATGGAAATGGTTAGAATCGTTTTCTACCATTCATTTTTCCCATAAGGGATTTTAGAAACACTTAAAATAAGGGCTGTGTTTCGTGTAGGCTTACCCTGGCGTGATGTTTTGATAACCATGAAAATCTCTCTTGGACAAGGTGACTTTTATCAATATATTAACTACCGTTCAAAAGTTTGGGGTCACTTAGAAATGTCCTTGTTTTTGAAAATTGTCCATTAAAATAACATCAAATTGATCATAAATATAATGTAGACATTGTTAATGTTGTAAATGACTATTGTGAAACGGCAGATTTTTTATGGAATATCTACATAGGCGTACAGAGGCCCATTATCAGCAACCATCACTCCTGTTTTCCAATGGCACATTGTGTTAGCTAATCCAAGTTTATTATTTTAAAAAGGCTAATTGATCATTAGAAAACCCTTTTGCAATTATGTTAGCACAGCTGAAAACTGTTGTTCTGATTAAAGAAGCAATAAAACTGGCCTTCTTTAGACTAGTTAAGTATCTGGAGCATCAGCATTTGTGGGTTTGATTACAGGCTCAAAATGGCCAGAAACAAAGAACTTTCTTCTGAAACTCGTCAGTCTATTTTTATTCTGAGAAATGAAGGCTATTCCATGCAAGAAATTGCCAAGAAACTGAAGATCTTGTACAACGCTGTGTATTACTCCCTTCACAGAACAATTTGGTTAGAACCAGAATAGAAAGAGGAGTGGGAGGCGAGGCCCTGGTGCACAACTGCGCAAGAGGTGTCCATTAGAGTGTCTAGTTTGAGAAACAGAAACCTCACAAGTCCTCAACTGGCAGCTTCATTAAATAGTATCCACAAAACACCAGTCTCAACGTCAACAGTGAAGAGGCGACTCCGGGATGCTGGTCTTCTATGCAGAGTTGCAAAGGAAAAGCCATATCTCAGCCAATAAAAAGAAAAGATTAAGATGGGCAAAAGAACACAGACACTGGGCAGAGGAAGATTGGAAAAAAAGTGTTATGGACAGACAAATCTAAGTTTGAGGTGTTCGGATCAAAGAACATTCGTGAGATGCAGAAAAAATGAAAAGATGCTGGAGGAGTGCTTGACGCCATCTGTCAAGCATGGTTGAGGCAATGTGATGGTCTGGGGGTGCTTTGGTGATGGTAAAGTGGGAAATTTGTACAGGGTAAAAGGGATCTTGAAGGAGGGCTATCACTCCATTTAGCAACACCATGCCATACCCTGTGGACGGCGCTTAATTGTAGTGATTTTCCTCCTACAACAGGACAATGACCCAAAGCACAGCTCCAAACTATGCTAGAACTATTTAGGGAGGAAGCAGTCAGCTGGTATTCTGTCTATAATGGAGCGGCCAGCACAGTCATCAGATCCCAACCCTATTGAGCTGTTGTGGGAGCAGCTTGACTGTGTGATACGTAAGAAGTGCCCATCAGGAAGCATGGGGTGAAATCTCTTCAGGCTACCTCAACAAATTGACAACTAGAATGCCAAATTTTGCAAGGCTGTAAGTGCTGCAAATGGAGGATTCTTTGATGAAAGCAAAGTTTGAAGGATGCAATTATTATTTAAATTAAAAATCATTATTTATAACCATGTCAATGTCTTGAATATATTTCCTATTCATTGTGCAACTCATTTAATGGAAAACAAGGACATTTCTAAGTGACCCCAAACTATTGAACAGTAGTGTATTGTTGGCTCTATTTACTCTCATATTTAAAAAATGCTAATTAGCAGCAAAGTCGACATGCAAAACTACAAATCCCTGAAAGGTCCTACACGTCATCTCTAGCTGACACCTTTGCTAACAGGTCAATTTAAAACTTGCACAAAACAGTTCACAGAATTGTAAATTTAAAGAAACGTAGCCAAATTATGAATTATTACATTTAACTAACATTAGATAGGTAATCCAGAAATTCTTACCTTTGCCTCGATTCGGCAGTCTCGCCCAGATCATTATGGCATTTGTAGTTATTTATGATAGCCACATTATCATTTCAATTTTGGGGGGTTTTAATCCAGGCGAATATATTGATAAAAGTCACCCTGTCCTAGACCTAGAGAGATTGACACGGTTATCAAAACATCAAACCAGGGTAAGCCTGTGTCTCTAAAATCCTCTATGGGAAGAATGATGAATGGTGGAAGAACAATTGGAACCGTTTCTCTGTATGACCACTAGGTTTTATGGGTATAATGACTGTGGTACTATATGACCCTATAATATTACAGCTCTCAGGAGGACTGTAGCCTTCTGTATGTGTGTGGATAATTAGTCTCCATCAGGGAACTAGATTCAGTTTCCTTTCTTGTGTGGATGGTCAGGGGGCCGAGACATAATTACAAACAATTTGTAGACTAAAAATTGACCGCAAGAAGCCCAAACAGATATATTTGACTAAAACATAATAATTTCAAACCTTGCTGACATTTGTATACGATCAAATACAGTGTATCTTGCTATTGTGTGTGGGAATACTATGGAACAGATTTCTTAAATTAAAATAACTTGGAGCTGATTTGTTTTTGTTAAACAGTCTTATGTCCAACAATTTAAAAAATAAATAATAATAATCTTGCTCAGAACACTGGGAGGGTGGGGCAAATAAAATGTGGGCCAAATTCGCCAGTTGGGGCACCCTGGCCTACGTCCTCTGCCAAGAGGTCTGACCTTTATGGCACAGGTCGGTGGTAATAACCTAGCAGATAACCAAAACCAACAACATTGCTATGTTAAATTAACAATCCTTCTAGATGTAACATTACACTAATGTAAAGAGATGGCTGCAGAAACATAGGCCTATACAGATTTAGCCGAATAAACTCAACGATGTATGATCTATTTGAGCCTCAAATAACGTTAGCGTGGGCAGACTGCAGAGCCGACGTCACATAAAATAACGTTTTATACAAAAACGACGGATTTCAGCACCCAAAGAATAGCCCGCATTTACACAGGACAATGTCATTAGTAAATGCTGACTATTCTTTTTAGTGCGGAAATCCGTAGTATTTAAAAAAAAAAAACTGAACTCGGAACTCCAGTCCGCCCACAACTAGACACTGCTCAACTCCATCATCGTTGAGTTTAGTCGGCTAGTGCTGCCACAGTTTGAAAAGTGTTGGTCTGTCAATTAGACGTCTTTGCAAGACACATTTGAGAAGACATCTGCACACACGGGTGTGCTAAGGTAGAAATATAGCTAACGTTAGCTAGTACCAGTGCTAGCTGCTGACTGTTAGACCCAACACCGAACATGAAAGTGAATCTTACCCGCACACGCTAAGCTAACGTTAGTAGTATAAGGTCACCATTGCCTGACTTTCACCATTACCACAACCAACTGACAGTTAATGCAACACAGGCAGATACTCACTATCTGGCCAGTGATTACTTGCTGACATGGAAGTCCTAAAGCAAGCCAGCTACATACTGGGTTCATGTCACGAAACGTGACGTCATATCACAACAAAACATTTTACTCTCGTCCATTTGTAGCACGCGCATATATGTTTTGAAATTGCACTGAGAATGAAAGATGAAGCAAGTTGAAGACCATTGGTGGGCTATACATATATATTGTTGCAATTGCCTCTAAGTATAGCTACTCATCCACTGTTTTGCGAAATAGAAAACGACACAAACCATACGTCAATGTATTAATTTATTTACAATATCGAACAAGTATGTAATACAAGACAAATTAAAGGACATAATAATTACATGATTATTAAACTACTTTCGAAATATTACATATAGATGAAATTGTTCATCCAAGAAACTGCACCTCGCCAATTTCTCCTATAGATAGTAGCAAGTGTTGAGTCGCAGCGTCCTCTGGCGGTTATCTCACATACTGAAGGATCAATGGCTCTAGTGCCATCAGTGCATACAAATTATGAAATGAACTGGTCCAAAATAGCTATTTGAGCTATCACACAATTGATATAGTAATTAAAAAATGTGCATTATTTCAAACAGACAAAACACACTTCATTACAGTATAGTATACACAATTCTACATCAGAATTACAAATAAGAAACTGCAAATGATCGTAAGACAACATTATGTCATTTAGGCAATTATAAAGACTAGAACACCCCTTGCTCAGTACATTTTCACAACCCAAGAGGTAGGCTGTCTGTCCTATTGGCATATGATGTAACATTTGGTAACTTCACTCAGTGGCACAGGTTTCCTCCTTACCTGGTCCCTCTATGCAATAACTCTTCAAGGGATGAGTAGAGACCTCTTTGGGCACAACAGTGGGGATAAAACCTTTAGAGGTTTCGTGCAGGATACAGTAATCAGTACAGGTGCATTCTGGCTCACTAGATACAGGACTATTAGGCAAGCTGCTGTCTGGGCTGAGTGTTAAGTCCTCGCATCCAGAGTCCCCCTCGCAGGCGACCGAAGGGTCCTGAGAGAAAGAGGTGACCATCGCTCCAAACTGGAGCTCTAGGGGAGAGCAGGGCAGCTGGGTGTAAGGGTTTTCCCCTGGACCATTTCCATTTGGACTGTGACTGCAGACCCAGTCCATCACTGAGGGACCAACATAGGGAGTGTGAACTTGTGCTAGGGGATATGGTGTTGAAGCTGAACTGTCCTGGTCCTCTACTATAGGTTTGGCCTCAATAATCAAAGTATCGATGGTCAGGAACTCTTCTGGTTTGTATGTTGGTATCAGATTGCACTCTGACTCAAGCCAGTCCTATAGAGAAAAATGTATTCAAGTATAAACTTTATCCCAGGGACCATTTTGTAAATGTTATGAGGACCACTTTGGGGAAATAATTAATTAGTCGACTTTACCTGGAAATGTTTGTTATAATCTTTGTAGAGAGGTTGGAATAAAGGGGCTGGGCTTGGCACATCATAGAAAGATTTTATCTTCATTCTATGGCACAAATTATTATAAATGATTTGTGTGTGTGCTTCCAAATCAGCCTCGCTTTCTCGTGACACAATTTTTAAGTATTTGTATGGGTTTCTGAAGAAGACCGTTACCTTATAGTGGAGTTGTAAAATCCAAACAACAGAACTCCAGCAATCACACAACCTGGAAATACAAACTTGCTGAGGACAAGGACTATAGTTGGTTCTGCTGAAGGAGAAACATAGTATATGCATCAATGGCTGTGTTTAGAGAAGCAGCCAAATTCAAATATTTTTCCCACTAATTGGTCTGTCTAAACGCAGTCTCAATGGTTTCTCCATAGCATATTTTGGGACAATAACAAAGAGGAGATAGGTAAGAGTGGTATATGCTTTAACTAGTTTGTCTCCAAAGCAGATATCTCCCACCTTCCTTTGCATCAGTCCTCAATTGCACCAATGCACTCCACGGACTCCACTGTCCTTTATATCCAGAGGACTTATATAGCTCAGATCTGACTTTCAGAACATATGTGGTATCTGGCTTAAGTCCAGATCTATCAATTAAAATAGATTTGTTTTGAGGGGACACACAAAACACCTGAGAAAAAAAATCCAGGAAACAATTAATCAAACAACCATTGACTTTAACAAGACATTGAAGCATGACTTCTATTACAATGCACTTTACCTCGCCCTTATCGCCATGGTATTTGTAGAAGCAGAGTTGGTAATGGAACTCTGTTAAATAAGGATGGTGTTCATATCCACTTTGCCAAGTGCATTTGTAACCCTCTAAAGTCCGCTGGACAGCGAGATGACTTGGAGCTGTTAGTTGAACTGATGACAAAGAGTTAGTCATTACACTTATTTGTCAGCTATAGAAAAATATATTTTGCACAATCATAATTATTTCATGCAATTTTCCATGAATTGCAAATCAATATAATCTTCACAGGGAACTTACTATTTTTGGATGGTTCGAAGTCTGTCAAGTTATCATAGTTTGATTGGCAGTCAATGTTATAACAAAGACGCACATTGAAACAGTCCACGCTATTAAATGAAGCGTCGTTATACCTTACATTCTCATCAAAATCAGCCACAAATGTGCAACCATAACTGTCCCCCATCTCCACCAGTGGACATTTGAATGTGTTCCTGTGGAGAAAAAAAAATCATGATTTTTGTGATTCAAATGATATTAGTAATTATTTATCCTCAGCATAATCATTTATGTTCTCATTTAATGTTGCGTATTTGTCTCTCCACTTCATGCAATGGACAGAACCAAGAGATTCATAACATAAGAATCCATCATCGTCACGCAATAAGGCTCACCCAGCTTCATCAGGCCAGATGAAATTCAACCAGTAGTGGGTGTTGTTGACACCTGCAGGCTCGTCAGTGATGTTCAAAGTACAGGTAATTGTAAACCAATAATCAGATACACAGGCGAGTCGATCTGTCATTTCTGGGAAAAAAACACACCCTTTTATCACAACCCATGTCACCTATGTTATGAGCTTTTATTCCTGGACATAAATCTGAACATAAACAAAATGGACAGTACAATGGAATCTTGTACAGTACTTCCAGAAGAACAGCCCTCTGATAGTTGGATGATGTTCCAAACTGCACAAAGTGCCAGTAGAAGCTTCATCTTAGCATGAGTCGGTAAGGCTAAACCAGGAAAAACATTCTTAAGTCATGTATAACGTGCAAATTATGTATTTTACCGTAATGTAGAAAGTACACAACGGAAAACAGTTCTGAGAAAGGTCCATACTACCTTGTACGTGGGTCTTGTGGATAGGGCATCTCTCAGAGAGAATGAATGAGTGCGTGAAGTCAAGCATCATAACGTGATGAGAGGAAGTCACATCCTGTTATCATATGAAAGCTGTTCGCTTTTCCACGCCTTCTTCGTGCCTCTGTGACGAAGTTGATTACTAGCTAATTGCTCAAATTAACCCATCATAACGTTTATGAACATATGTCTAATATTTTCTATTTCACATTGCACTCTTGCAAAAAAAAAAATAAGTGTTTTGTGTTGGTGTATAAGTCATACTGTCATGTTCATTGAATGGATGAGACCAAGGCGCAGCGTGAAATGAATACATCTTTAATAAGACAAAGAACACTTAAACAAACATGACGCTATATATGATAAGTCCAGACACAGGCAACTAACATAGACAATAACCCACGAAATACGCAAGGAATATGGCTGCCTAAATATGGTTCCCAGAGACAACGATAAACAGCTGCCTCTAATTGAGAACCAATCTAGGCAACCATAGACATACATAACACCTAGAATAGTGAAACACCCATAGACATACAAAACCCCTAGACGGGACCAAAAAACACATACATCCCCCATGTCACACCCTGACCTAACCAAAATAATAAAGAAAACAAAAAATACTAAGGTCAAGGTGTGACACATACTCAAGCATCTAGGAATAGGATGAACTAAGTTATAGTATATTATAATATTCCTGAAATTCGTATAAAAATATATTTTATATATATATATAAAAAATATAAAAAATATATCAAATATATAAATATATATAAAATATATAATATATATTTTTTTAATATTTTTTTTATATAAAAAATATATAAACATTTTTTTATATATATATATTTTATCATACTCTTCAGTGCAGTCAAATCAATCTGTTTCACCCTTCTCAAAGATTGTTTATGGAAACTAGACAGTGGTTTAACTCATTGTGATAACAGTGCAATGGCAATATCTAGATTATAGAATTCGATACCTAGTGGCGAGTCAATTTATCAGATGTAGCCTACCGCTGCCAAGCTTTCGTTTACTACCCCACATAGCTATAATTTCTTATCAGCAAATGAAAATTGTAAAGAGAAATGGCCTATTTAATTTGCATACAATGACAGAACTGCATTAAAGCAGACCTAAATCTGTGTTCTGATGCATTTTTGTATCGTACAGAAAAAGGAGACTAATATCTGAATGTTGGAACGCTCCCATTACTTAATAAGATTGTTTTGACCACTCTGGGACTTCATCATGCATATGAGGAACAAAATGGTACTTTAAATGGGCAATCATTAGTTGAGACAATAACAAAGCCACCAGTCTCTGTCTTGGTAAAAAGCTGAGGGTTGGGCCTGGAGAAATGCAACCACTCATAAATTCATAGGCAGCGCTATTGATGCAAGGAATGACCAATCTATCAAAACTTTAAGCATATTTTGAGGCTATACAGTTTTTGTTTCCACTTACAATGCTTGCAAACATTGGAGTAAAACAAGCTTATATTTTGGTTTCTGATTGGGTACGACAGTTGAACTAAGCTCATGGGGCATTTAAAAGTTATATTCTTCAAGAATAAATTAGTTTATATATTTAAGTAACTAGTTAGCAACTGCAGATTGTCCCTTTAAAGAATTAACAAGCGATTGAACATGAATGCAAACTCCTCAATTGGATCCATTGTCACAAACATAAGAAACATTAGATGACAAACATTATATAAAAACAATACCCTTTCTACAGGGAATTTGCATGAGAAATTAATCCGCAAATAATTATTCATTACATGAAGGCCAAAATCTAGGCCTGAGAAGGCCAAAATGAGTCATCTACATCTATCAACATAACGCAACATGACAACTACTGTCAAACAATTTTATTGTATTACGACGATAAACCATTTTTATGTTGGGAAGAAATCATTCCTACTCCACTTAAAAAAAATAAAACATGATGGCAATATGAACAATATACATATGCCAGAGAAAGTAAGGAATTTTACAAATATGCTGGATCACTGTCAGTGGCAGAGGTGGTGACGGAAAACTCACATTGTCCTGTTCTGTCCAGAATTGGTTGAGTCCTCTTGCATAGTGTTACCCCTCACCCACTGTTTAACATATTCAGAAGGGGAACTGCCTACCCCACTCAGTAAACCAGAGTCTATCTGCTCCTCAGACTCAAAGTTAGAGTTCACAGGGCTGCTACAGTCAGACTCAACAAAGACTCCACTGTCAATGGTGTCCACACTGTCCAGATCCAGCACCAAGGGAGGGTAGCCGTCCTCTGAGTCCAATGAAATCTGCTCTGGTTGATAGTTGCGGGCCTGTAGCTGGAGCTGCCACTTCATAGCAGGCAGGCCCGTTGATGCCCGTCTTCCACTCTGCCCAGATAACCCTCCTTCCTCTTCTGCCCCAGCACCAAGAGGGCCCTCCGTCTCACTGTCCATACCTCCTCTGCTGCCTCCAGTATATTGGGAGAAGCTTTCCCCACCTTGGCTGCACTTGTATGTCACCCAAGAACTCCCTGACAAAGCTCCTTCCTCCCCAAACACCATCACAGTATCAATGGAGACGTGTCCAGCGGAGTGACAGGTGCCCTGGTCCCCACTGCTGCCATCTTCCTCCACACTCAGCCTGGACAGCCCGAGGATGTCTAGCTGCTTCTCAGTCATCATCTGTGTAGATGGGGTTTTCTCCAAGGGATCCAGCTCACTGAAGACGAAGACAGGTCCAACCCATTTCTGCAAAAAAATAATGATAAAATGGATGATTAAGGAGCAATAGGTAGGTACAAGGTGACTTAGTCATGCATGCTTACATTTTTCACGTATTGGTCATCTGGAATTGCAAGCGCCATGCTCCACCAACTGAGCTACACTTGGTTGCAAAAGGTTGAATGAGAGCTTATCACCTCCGTCGTCAATATGAAGATCAATCACAGAAAGAATTACCTTTTTTATTTTTTAACATTTAGAAATGTTTATGAAACTGATGGCAGTTATTTTATGCAACTCTGAATCCTAGAGCAAGATGTTGCCCACAGATATGAATGGACACGTTTTTTTCACGAAAATACCTTATCTGGGTGAAGAGCAATTCAGCAGAATCTAATCACTGTTTTTCATCTGAAAAGACAGCAGTAAGTGGCCATACTGCACCACTAACAGCTGTCAGAGGGCTAAAGAGAGAGGGCATTTAAAAAACATCTACCTGACTGTGCTTATCATATATTGACAAAATGCGTTCTTTATATAATGTCATTTGCTGTGAAGTCATTTTTATACCATATAATCAGGGACTTGCTTTATGTGCGTTCATCACTGACATTGAGCTTATACTTTAAGACATCTACCTGACTGTAGTTAGTATACCTGATTACCTGACTGTAGTTAGCATAGTTAGTACAGCTCTGTCATGCTCCTCAACTATAACCAAACCCCTGTGGACATCCTCATGACTTTGAACTTCTCACAGAACATCTGTGCAGTTCAGAGAAGTGTATACTGCTTAGTGAAAGGGCACCATAGAAAAACAGATTTGTTTAGGTTTACATTAGGTTGAGCAGGAATACGATCTAATGTGTTTCGTGTGTGGCAGAGAAGTGAAGATACCAATCTACAGTTCTTGTAGTGCGGGCAAGATCAGTGGCTTATATCTGTGGGCTGCTGCAAGAGGATGTTTTCACAGGTTCCAGTAACTCTGGTTTATCTTTCATTAGCTTTTTTCTGCCTGCTAAATCTTTTGAAATTATGTGACTGTCATGGACACGGCCATAATTACATATGAGTACACTGAAGTGAATTCAGGGTGTAGCCCCAACTGGGACCCAGGTCCAGCGACTGTCAAGCCAACACCTTAACTAATACACCAAGAGGTCCAAAACTCTTGATGAGGTCGCTAGGTGTTGGGTTAAGGTCACTACATTACCAATTACCTCCAGGAGAGTGTGTCTCCACGAATCTCAATACCAAATTCCTCAAGTTTACACTGCTTTCTGATGGCCGCCCTTGCTCCATCCCACCAGTGTAGCAAATTTGGGGGTGTAGCCCCAACGTGGACTCGAACAAAGGTCCCGCGACTGCAAGCCAACACCTTAACCATTACCATTTGGGCTCCCGAGTGGCGCAGTGGTTTAAGGCACTGTAGCTCAGTGCTCGAGGTGTCACTACAGACTCATATTTGATTCAGGCTGTATCACACCCGTCTGTGATTGGGAGTCCCATAGGGCAGTGCACAATTGGCCCAGTGTTGTTAGGGTTTGCCTGGGGTAGGCTGTTATTGTAAATAATAATTTGTTTTTAACTGACTTGCCAAGTCAAATAAAAATAAAAATATGCCAATAGGTCCAAACCTTTTGGCTAGGTTTTGGGTTAAGGTCGCTACAATATCGTTTGTACACAATAAAGAAACTCAATTATTAGTCAACATCTACAGTGGGGAGAACAAGTATTTGATACACTGATATACCTTTTTCAGGTTTTCCTACTTACAAAGCATGTAGAGGTCTGTATTTTCTATCATAGGCACACTTCAACTGTGAGAGACGGAATATAAAACAAAAATCCAGAAAATCACATTGTGTGATTTTTAAGTAATTAATTTGCATTTTATTGCATGACATAAGTATTTGATACATCAGAAAAGCAGAACTTAATATTTGGGACAGAAACCTTTGTTTGCAATTACAGAGATCATACGTTTCCTGTAGTTCTTGACCAGGTTTGCACACACTGCAGCAGGGATTTTGGCCCATTCCTCCATACAGACCTTCTCCAGATCCTTCAGGTTTCGGGGCTGTCGCTGGGCAATACGTACTTTCAGCTCCCTCCAAACATTTTCTATTGGGTTCAGGTCTGGAGACTGGCTTGGCCACTCCAGGACCTTGAGATGCTTCTTACGGAGCCACTCCTTAGTTGCCCTGGCTGTGTGTTTTGGGTCGTTGTCATGCTGGAAGACCCAGCCACGACCCATCTTCAATGCTCTTACTGAGGGAAGGAGGTTGTTGGTCAAGATCTCGTGATACATTGTCCCATCCATCCTCCCCTCAATACGGTGCAGTCGTCCTGTCCCCTTTGCAGAAAAGCATCCCCAAAGAATGATGTTTCCACCTCCATGCTTCAAAGTTGGGATGGTGTTCTTGGGGTTGTACTCATCCTTCTTCTTCCTCCAAACACGGTGAGTGGAGTTTAGACCAAAAAGCTCAATTTTTGTCTCATCAGACCACATGACCTTCTCCATTCCTCCTCTGGATCATCCAGATGGTCATTGGCAAACTTCAGACGGGCCTGGACATGCGCTGGCTTGAGCAGGGGGACCTTACGTGCGCTGCAGGATTTTAGTCCATGACGGCGTAGTGTGTTACTAATGGTTTTCTTTGAGACTGTGGTCCCAGCTCTCTTCAGGTCATTGAACAGGTCCAGCCATGTAGTTCTGGGCTGATCCCTCACCTTCCTCATGATCATTGATGCCCCACGAGGTGAGATCTTGCATGGAGCCCCAGACCGAGGTTGACTGACCGTCATCTTGAACTTCTTCCATTTTCTAATAATTGCGCCAACAGTTGTTGCCTTCTCACCAAGCTGCTTGCCTATTGTCCTGTAGCCCATCCCAGCCTTGTGCAGGTCTACAATTTTATCTTTGATGTCCTTACACAGCTCTCTGGTCTTGGCCATTTTGGAGAGGTTGGAGTCTGTTTGATTGAGTGTGTGGACAGGTGTCTTTTATACAGGTAACGAGTTCAAACAGGTGCAGTTAATACAGGTAATGAGTGGAGAACCGGAGGGCTTCTTAAAGAAAAACCAACAGGTCTTTGAGAGACGGAAGTCTTACTGGTTGGTAGGTGATCAAATACTTATGGCATGCAATAAAATGCATATTAATTACTTAAAAATCATACAATGTGATTGTCTGGATTTTTGTTTTAGATTCCGTCTCTCACAGTTGAAGTGTACCTATGATAAAAATTACAGACCTCAACATGCTTTGTAAGTAGGAAAACCTGCAAAATCGTCAGTGTATCAAATACTTGTTCTCTCCACTGTAAATGTTGCTCCCAGCATTGATCAAAGCTCAGTTGATAGAGCATGGCGATTGCAACATCAGGATTATGGGTTCAATTCCCACGGGGGACCAGTACGCAGGAGAAGAAAAAACGTTTGAAATGTATGCACTCTGAAATGTAAGTCGCTCTGGAATTGTCTGCTAAATGACAAAAATGAAGATGATTAACGTAAACTCACCCCATTCCATACAAATGTGCGCAACCGCAACATTCAAACGAGGCTACAAAGAAAACTAATGGGACTGTAGTGACTGTGTTGACTTCAAAATCGGGGGTGTGAACTAGGTTTCTATTCAAGCATTGATCGACATGGTAACGGCTCTATAGTATTGGAGAAAAGTTGAAAAAAACGGACCCTCAGTTACATCTAGACGTGTCATGTTGTAACGTACAGCATGCATAAAGCAACTATTTCTGCCTTACAATCTCTCTCCACCAAGTGTAGCACTTCTCTCATCCTTTAAAAACAAGAAATGGACAGTGACAGGGTAAGGGGGGGGTAAGGGGGGATACCTAGTCATTTTTTGCGTCATCATTGCATGCGATAACATTCTCAAAGCCACTGTTTACTTCTAAGATCACTTTAGCACCGCCATAAAAACCTGATTCAAATTTGACACAAACCTTCAAATAGGTATGTAATGACACATTATATAAACTCTTTATAGTGTTGTATTTACATTTTAGAGGCGATAAGGTGATAAATTGGACAGATCTAGTGAAAAAAAACTATTTTCCCACAGGACATCTCTCCTTCTCACTATCACGCATTAGTTTAGCTTCCCCACCCGCCATTTTTAGAAAGACCCGACAGGCTCATTGCCTGCTTGAATTATGCAGAAACGGGCAGTGTTTAGGTCATGTAATTGATTCTGTTGGAAAGGGGAGAAATTGTGCTTTACAATGGTATTGACATTACAGTTGATCTGGAAGTATTACGTTTTTGGGGCGCTAAAATAAGGGCAATTGTACGGACCAAGGCGATGTACGAGTTTACGTTATATTCTTGATCTAACCGAGTTCTAATCGCGCCCGCCTCTTTGCCAAATAATTGTTCGGATTAGCCCCCGGATTATCTTTTTTAGTAGCACATTCACCACTCTCTCAAAACGGTTAACTCCACCCTCTCGCGGAACAAGCCATGCATGGCCTGAGACGTTAAACGAGCTACCTAAACTCGGAGTCGGCTCAGTTGAGTAGGTAGGCAAAACTAGAGATGCTTGCTCGGCTTCTGAGTGTTTCCTAGATGCAGTACAAAAGGCGATTTTAAAACCGTTCTGCGACTCCTGCCGTGTCTACAGACATCCCCCAAACAAACCAAAACCGACTTTCGGAGAATGAGGGCACAACTGGTAAATAGTCAATCAGTCAGGTGGCTCGGTGCCGGTAGAGATTTATATTGCAGTAACTTTGAAGAGTCCATGCTATTCGGAATCCTTGTGACGTCCCTAACGCATTATAGTTTACATGTAAAATAGTTACGGTAAGGATTAAGGTTAGGGTAGGATAACACTATCCAACGTTGAAGTGCTCTGGCTAGTATTATTTAGCCAGATTGAAGAATGAAGTAAGAAGCTAACGTTAAACGGAGCCTACCTCAGCAGGAGCAACATATAGGCTACTAAATTCTCATAATAACTTTGCTTTACAGAGAGTATGCTACTGAGACATTGGTGTGGTGATCGAGGCTGAATGCAGAGGAGAGAGGGGACGCTAGCAGAGAGTGAGGTTAGTACAGTGGTTCCCAACGTTGGGGTCTCGGCCCCATATTTGTACTAGTCTTATCAAACCAGGTAGGAACTTCAAAATAAGATATGTTTCAATTTGAACATCTCGACATGGCCTACATTAAAATGCAAACAATACAGTTATACAAATGTCATACTTTTTCGTTTATTGGTGAATGTTCATCTTATCCATTTTCCACTTCTTTTTTTACCACTACATCACTGATATTAATACAGAATCATAAGTAATATTCTAATAATTCATGTGAATGTGATATGATTATCGGTGTGCAGTGGTGGAAAAACTACCCAATTGTAATACTTGAGTAAAAGTAAAGATAACTTAATAGCAAATAACTCAAGTAAAAGTGAAAGTTACCCTGTAAAATACTACTTGAATAAAAGTCTAAAAGTATTTGGTTTTAAATATATTTAAGTATCAAAAATACATGTAAATTCTCAAATAAGTATCAAAAGTAGAAGTATAAATAATTTAAAATTCCTTATTTTGCACAAACCAGACGGCACAATTTTCTAGTTGTTTTAATTTATTTTTGGATAGCCAGGGGCACACTCCAACACTCAGACATAATTTACAAACGAAGCATGTGTGTTTAGTGAGTCCACCAGATCAGAGGCAGTAGGGATGACAAGGGATATTATCTTGATAAGTGCGTGAATTGGACCATTTTCCTGTCCTGCTAAGCTTACAAAATGTAACGAGTAACGATTCTGTATTCATTATTTTCTTTCGGAATGTAGTGGAGCAAAAATAAAAGTTGTCAAAAATATAAATAGTAAAGATACCCCCCAAAAACAACTGTAGTACTTTAAAGTATTTGTACTCCAGTACTTTACACCACTGTCTGTGTGCTCCAGTTGGATGTCTGTTTCTGCGGAGCTTGATTCGTAATGCCTAGGAATACAAACGTGAACACTATCCACTGAGCGTCCAAAACATTTGGAACACCTGCTCTTTCCATGACAGACTGACCAGGTGAAAGCTATGATCCCTTATTAATGTCACCTGTTAAATCCACTTCAATCAGTGTAGATGAAAGAGAGGAGACAGGTTAAAGAAAGATTTTTAAGCCTTCGTGACAATTGAGACTTGGATTGTGTATGTGTGTCATTCAGAGGGTGAATGGGAAAGACAAAATATTTAAGTGCCTTTGAACGGGGTATGGTAGTAGGTTCCAGGCGCACTGGTTTGAGTATGTCAAGGACTGCAACGCTGCTGGATTTTTCACGGACAACAGTTTCCCGTGTGTATCAAGAATGCTACTGGTGTTCTGCCAGACTCTCTGCAGCCACAGAGGAAGTAAAAGATTTCAGCGCTCTTTCAAATACTTGCATTTTCACAATTTTACGTGAAAAGATGATTTACATCTACCCATAAACAATTTATCATCATGTGTGTGTGTGTGTGTGTGTGTGTGTGTGTGTGTGTGTGTGTGTGTGTGTGTGTGTGTGTGTGTGTGTGTGTGTGTGCAATTGTTATACTCTGGATGACATGAAAAGGGATCTTTCGGACTGATCTCAGAACAAGTACACAATGTGCCCCACCAAAGCCCTGCCCAGTACAAATTGATAATGGCATTCTGAATAGGCACTTGTTTTGACACCATTGATTGTTTACTGACTTCAGACACAGAATCTATGTCTCTCTCTACACATATTCCTTCAATGTTGGCCTATCTCAAATGTTTTTTTATGTATGGCTTTCATTTTCCCATGGACATCACTTCCCCCTACTGGATGTTGATGTAACTGTAGTTGAGAAACAAGCAGGGGCCTCATTTATCAAAAGGTACATATGCACCAAAAAAGAATGGTTGGCTAATAAAACATAGCCTAATGATAAAACAGATACATTTGCCGTCAGCAAGGAGATAGCAACGTGTCGACTATGTTTTTTTGACCTTTATTATATGGGCTTGAATCATAATCGTATTTGGAGGTGGGATGGAGACATGTTATCTGGGTGGGGTCGGGGGAATGGGAGGGTGGAGGTCATTTTTGGAGACCCACTTTTTTGTTTTCTTTTCCATGCACATTCTGAATTTATTATTACTTAAACTGTAATATGATACAAATTGTTTGTTTTTTTTCCGGAGTGGCAGCCCACAGGTACAACACGAAAATATATGTGTGGAATAATGAATGGGAAACATGATTTGAACAGAATATTAAATGATATAAATTTGAATATTGTACCTGTAGCGCCACCCCAACTATTTAAAAAAAGACAACAACAAAAGAGTAGACCTGGTTTGTATGAACGTTGAGGCTTGGGCACTGGGGTAGACCTGTTTTATTTGACTGTGCCCATGGATTTACTTAGTTTTTATGAGTAATGGGGTGTAGGGATACACAAAGCTCATACAGGCAATGGGTCTGGATGGATGTCTATTTGCCTATTCAAATCTTTTCTGGCAGCAAGTTTGTGATAGGAATAAAAGTGAGTGGGGTTTTGGCACGTATTATGAGTTTATCTATGAAATGATTAGCAGAATACTTGGGGAATACAGGCCTAGGCAAAGTGGGGAACAGGGCTGTGATAAGCAGGTAACAGGGATGATTTTTTGGCAAAGGAACTGTGGTCTAGGGGTAAGAAATAGGGCTTATAGGGCAAGGATACATGTGCATCGTGGCTTAATTGTATCACTATTAGGGTATTGGCATGTGGGTCTTAGGGTAAGGGCTTTGGGGTAACAGGGCCGGGGTGTGTGGGTAACTGGGTGTAGGTGTGTGTGGGGTTAGTGGGTTGAGGTACATAGATATCGGGCCTGAGCAAAATATTATAGGCACAGAACTGTATGTTAACAATAAAACATACTTTTTCACAAACAGAAAGTATTCATATCCCTTGATTTATTGCACATTTTGTTCTTACAGCCTGAATTCAAAATTGATCAAATATGTTTTACTCAACCATCTACAAATAATGCCTCATAATGAAAAAGGTAAAACACTTTTTCAGAATTTAAAAAAATAAACAAATGTATGAATTAAACACATATCTCATTTACACTCCTGAGTTAATACTGTAATCGCCGCCAAAGGTGCTTCTATCATCAGGGGCCTCATTTATCAACTGTGTGATTACAGCTGTGAGTCTTTCCACACCTTGATTGTGCAACATTTCCCCATGATTATTTTCAAAATTCTTTAAGCTGTCAAATTGTTTATTGGTCATTGCTAGACAACCATTTTCAGGTCTTGCCATATATTTTCAAGTAGATTTAAGTAACAATTTTAACTCGGCCACTCAGGAACATTCACTGCCTTCTTGGAAAGCAACTCCAGTGTAGATTTAGCCTTGTTTTAGGTTATTGTCCTGCTGAACAGTGAATGCCTCTCCCATTGTCTGGTGGAAAGCAGACTGAACCAGGTTTTCCTCTAAGATTTTGCCTGTGCTCAGCTCCATTCCGTTTCTTTTTTATCCTGAAAAACTCCCCCACCCTTTGATTACAAGCATACCCATAACATGATGCAGCCACCACTATGCTTGAAAATATGGAGAGTGGTTCTCAGTAATGTGTTGTATTGGATTTGCCCCAAACATAACACCTTTGTAATAAGGACAAAAAGTGAATTGCTTTGCCAATTTTTTTTAGGTATTACTTTAGTGCCTTGTTGCAAACAGGATGCATGTTTTGGAATATTTGTATTCTGTACAGGCTTCCTTCTTTTCACTTTGTCAATTGTGGAGTATACAATGTTGTTGATCCATCCTCAGTTATGTCCCATCACAGCCATTAAACTCTGTAATTTAAAAAAAGTTGCCATTGGCCTCATGGTGAAATCCCTGAGCTGTTCCTCTCCTGCAACTGAGTTAGAAAGGATGCCTGTGTCTTTGTAATGACTGGGTGTATTGATACACCATCCAAAGTGTAATTAATAACTTCATCATGCTCAGAGGGATATCTGCCTTTTGTTTTACACATCTAACAATAGGTACCTTTTGTGAGGCATTGGAAAACCTCCCTGGTCTGTGTGATTATATCTGTGTTTGAAATTCACTGCTCACTGAGGGACCTTACAGATAATTCATTATATGTTTGGGGTACAGAGACAATCGAAAATCATGTTAAACACTACTGAGTCCATGCAACTTATTATGTGACTTGTTAAGCGCATCCTTACTCCTGAACTTATTTATTATTGTCACAACAAGTAGGTTGAATACTTTTTGACTCGACCCATTTCAGATTTGAACTTTGAATTAATTTGTAAAAAGAAAATCGAAAAACACAATTCCACTTTGATATGATGGGTTATTGTGTGTAGGCCAGTGAAGAAAAATCTCTCAATTTAATCCATTTTAAATTCCGACTGTAACACAACAAAATGTGGTAAAAGTCAAGGCCTGTGAATATTTTCTGAAGGCACTGTACTTTTCACAATACAATAATAATTTTAAAAAAGATATATGGATTACACAAAGGGTTACTAATGGCATAAGATTTGCATAGTGGCATGTCTGGGAAGTTAAAACATTCTGCCTACACCACAGAAATGTTATCAAATGTGCTAGTGTGCTTTCTTGTAGAAACGGACATGGCCCAGTTACAACATTTCCAAATCATACAGCAAATTTTCGTATTTCTGTCACCATAAAAAGTGAATGAAGGGCTTTTACCAGGTGGGATTGTAAGCGCTCGTTCCCGGGTTCACAAATATAATATGGCTCTGATATATCAATGAAAACATGCATATATTTTTTTGCATGCACAAATCCTAGAACATCGGCAATAATTTTATAAGAAATGTACACAGTTGATAAATGAGGCCCCTGATGATAAACGGTACCGGATGTACACTTTAGAGCTAGGTGACAGAGGCTGTTGATATTTTAATATTTTTTACCAACACATTTGTTTCCTTCATCAGGATATAATTATAGTCATGGGTGGAAGTAAGCCGCCATGGTCGGGTAAGAGTAGCAGCAAAATAAATAGTGGCATTATGCCATACCGGTAAAACATGAGCCCATCACAATCATTTAAATGAAGATGGCATGAAAACTGTAGGCTATTACACCAGAATTTATCGTTGCCGCCTGTCAGTCGCAATAGAAATGAGCGAATTGAATTAAAAACGTGTGGTATACGCTCCAAAATGCTGTGTGGTTCGACGTGAACAATGACATTTTGCCAAGGCAGAGATGACTGGCGGAGGCTGAGACTGAAACGCGCGTGGGCAGCAAGACGCATCAGGCTACAAGAGTATACCTAATATGACAATCCCTGAATGTCATTGCACTTTTTGGTGTTTTGTAGCCTAACAGATGTCTCTTTCCATTTTCAAATGGCGGGTGCACAGTGCACTGCTTGGATGCTGTTATTATTGTTGTGGACAAACGTGCACAAGTAGCCTACTTTTTGAAGGAATTGGCAACAGATCTTCATGCGAATATCAAAGAATCCGCATAAAACAAATATGCGCATTTTCCCGCTAGAGATGTGTTTCCATCAAAATGACTTGTTACCTATAAAAGGATGTGCGTGATGGTGTAGTGCACATACAAATAAGTTAAAATGGGTTGCCATCGTCTTTTCAACTCATGGTTTTCTCACAAAATCATTTGTGTGATAATTTGTGTCAGGTAGCCTAGCGGTTAAGAGCGTTGGGCCAGTAACCGAAAAGTTACTGGTTCGAATCCCCAAATCTTCTACTTGAAATATCGGTCGATGTACCCTTGAGTAACGCACTTAACCATAATTGCTCCTGTAAATAACTCTGGATAAGAGTGTCTGCTAAATGACAAAAATGTAAATATTGTGTGCTCTCTCTGGTATTGACACGTGCGCTCCAGCCCAGGGGTTCCCAAACGTTTTCACTCAGTACCCCACTCCATCCAGCATTGGGGAACATCCCGCGCCCCCACGTCTATTTCTTTGAGCACAAGCACTGTTCATGACACAAACTGTTCATACCCGTCTTTATTTCCTGAAATTCTACACATTTTGTCATGGGTTGCAGAGAGCATTTAGCAGTTTTAAAGCTAATTTCTTGCAATTCTATACATTTTGCCATGTCTAATATGTATGCATGTGATATTTGAGTGACTCGAACATTGCTACAAAATATATGGGCTAAAAAAAAACAGCTGACATGGGCTAGTTTATATGGACATTTATAACACGTTATAAAAAGCTCTCTAAGGTATGCAATGCCTGACATGACAAGAGGAAAACTGATGATGCACTAACCATTTTCGAAATTATTCCTTGTGCATTCCACTATTACAGTTTTCAATAGTAAATTGAAAGCTGGACTGAGTTCCCCCACAGTTTGGGAACAACTCACAGCGCTATCTGCGCGCTGTTGGCTAGAGCGCAGGTATAGCCTACATGATGAGATTATATGGACAAAAGAGCGAGATTATTTTTTAAAAAGCACTTTCAACACCATGTGAAGTTAATCATAATTTATTTAATCTGTAGTTTAATCAACTAAAAGTGCATGTTTTCCCGAAAAGTCATAGTTTGAGGAACGCACAACGTGTCATCGCGTGACTCCAAGTTTACTTCGAAATTATGGTTATTATATCAATATTTGCATATAAAAGCGTTTCCACCGAAATTTCTCGCATAATTCAATTTACCGACACAAATAGATCTCACATTGTCTAGCATATTTTGTTTCGTCGACATGGGGAAAGTGTACCGTTTCCATCAGGCCTGTCATTACATTTTTTATCTGACGTACTTTACCCGCATAAAAACGTTGGACACAAACCTGGTTAATCAGATGAAAACATCATGACTGGTTGTATTCATGTCAAATTAAAAGGCAATACATTTTACGTTTAAAAATGACATGTTTTTAGTATTCACTAAGCATAGTGGATATGACCCCTTCATAAGAGTGTCAATTGTTTTGTAAATAATATAAATAGAAAAGGCTAATCTAAAAAGATAAGTGGTTACCTTTCTGGAATATTTATAAAATACTCTAAGCGGAAAATATTTAAATATAACCCTAGCAAACATCTGAGTTTAGATTTCTACCTGTGGTATTTTCCATTGGGGGGGTGAACTGCTCTGATGTAGAACGTAAGCTCAATGTCTACTGAGCATCTACCCACATATGAGTTGAAAAACAAGCCCTTGAAGCCCCTGCAGACTGAGTCATTATAATGCCCCCCTCATATGTGTAGTCATTGTGGGATTTGATTATGGTAAAGTCCCATTGTTGGCCATGCTGAAGTTCCCCCTATCGGCAACACCTGCTGGAGGGGTTTAGAACAAGTCCCACAGATGCAATGAGTTATTTTTTGTTTTGCCTGTATTTTTACCTTAAAATCCCCTCCATATGTGTGGTAGAGAGGCTTGAAAAAGTCCTCTGGGCTTGGGGAATAGTTCATCAAGTGTAGCCTCTTCGGCCACAATCTGCAGGGAAGATATGTAGAGGCAAGTGACAAACAGGTTGTTTTCACAAAGGAAATTATATGTGAATATGTGAAAGTGACATAAGCAGAACTATTCAGGTCTTCACAAATACACTTTCACTTTTCATTTCTGGGAAGATGGAATTTCTCTCTATGCAGGTGTTATAATATGTTTTATAGGGTAAGTGGATTACTAATAATAATAATGTAGAAGCAAACCTAACCACCGTGCTATCATGGGTTATGTTTGGTATAATGATAATGTAGAAGCAGCTCTGACTTCCTGTGTTTTCTTACCCCTATATGTACATTGTGTATCTGCAAGTAAAGAGCATCAGCTGTGGTTTCTGTGTATGTGGGAGGTTATGCCAGGAATGGTGTGGTGGTATGGTGTATTCACGCTTTCTGTAAAAACACCAAGAGGCTGAACATTTCTAGCTTGGTCGCAGATCAATTTGTGCTTTAGCCAACTGTTGTTTGTTCAAGGCATCTGACGAAAGTCAGAGAAGTTGGATGTAGCACATATGATAGTGACCAGGCTAGAACATTTCATTTATTGGCAGACCTGAAGAAATTGAGGATACAAGTTGGTGTCTGATAAAAAATGTTTAGCAAACACAAACACTTACGGTTACCTGAAGGATCATAAATAAGGCATACTCACATTTTAAAGAGGTAGCACAGGCAGCACAGGATCAAACAGGGGAGAATGGTCAGTAAAACGGGCCACTGCCACCATAACTTATCATCCCCTTCTGTAAAAAAATACACATAGTGTAGAGAGAGACATTTTACTCCACTTCATACATTACTAGAACCTGAAAAATGAAGTCGCAATCAAATATATTCAGGAAAAGCATGTAACGCAGGTCAAAACTAAACTTGCTGCATTCATGTACCTGTAGTCCTCCATTCTACGGTGGAGCTCCACTCACTCCAGGGACCTTGGTAGTAACTCACAGGGTTCACTGAGGCCTGGACATTCGCCACATACTCAGTTCCTGGTTGCAGTTGAAGGCTGTTTAGCACTAGGTACCACTGGTCCTCTCTTACAGGGTAATAGACTGGATCCTGTAGGTCAAAAGAAAAACTTATATTTAACAGTTTGGGGGACCTGGTCTTTCACATACTGTAATATTTTATTGGAAACATGTAACATAGCAAATATATTTGGTTTACCTTTATATAGTTATTATTTGTTGTAATCCGCACCCTGTACATGAGGCATTTATCAAGGTAAATGTTTTTATCCATCTGCCAAGTGACGTTGTAGCTGTCAATGTTCTCTGTCACTTGTACATTGACTGGATGCTGCGGCTTCACTATGGAAGAAAAGGCCGAGAAGCTTGGGTTGGAACCATTATATGAAAAAGGTATGGATTCAAGTGCACAAAGCTCAATCATTTGTACCATATTAGCTTTCAAAGCGGGTGATACATAAGAACCCAGGACGCACAGTTCACATCACACAATAATCCTCATTGTAAAGACTGTTCAACACTGTCATTTCAAAGCTGTGCAAAGTTCAAAACTGCTGATAAAAATGTGTCACAGCAGAATAGGACACCATACTCAATCCAGTAATTGGCTGATAAGTGGCTAATAAGATGACCTTACTGCTAATAATAAACAGTTCTTATTCATGCCATATCTTGTCACTGAATCAGAGACAATGTTCAGGGGAAAGTACAAACCATCCTATCACATAGGTCTACTCCACTTACCTAATTTGTACAATTTCCAGTCAGTTGAGTCATCTGTTTTCCTTTTGTCTTCTTTTCCTGTGTGCTTTACTCTTGCAGTGCAAGTAGTGTCAGTGGATATTAACATGAAAAAATCTTCTGGTTGTATTATACACCAGCTTTGTGAGGGTGTTATTTCACAGCTATCATTCACTTGGTCAACAGAATCTCTGAAAAGAGAGAAGAGTGATTATACTATTCAAATACAGCTTTTGTGAAGAAAAGCAAAACCAAATATGAAAAGGTTTATGTAACATTCAGATTTTTTTCTTAAAATGATATGTTTAAATGTTACAGTACATAAATATGTATAAATGTGATCTCTTAAATCTATCGGTGCAAGGCTAGACACACAGCAGTGATAGAGAACAGTGTGTACCTGCACTCTGCCTCAAGGAGAATGGGAGACGAGGGCACTGTGCCTGAGCAGGAACAGTTCAGGGATGTATTGTAGTCTGTGGTGCAGGTGACATTGCAGAAACATGCAACTGAATGCAGGAAAAAAGGATGATGTGGTCAGTGTGATGCCAGTGCTATGGTACCCAGACTCATAGTCTATATAAGGCTCAGTTGGTACCCTGATGTGAAAAAAAAACACTTCCTGCTAATCCAACCAATTACTACTCATAGGAGATAACTATCTAGATATGTGTTTGAGAAAACACATCACTTGAAAATCAATACAATATATAACACAAATAATAGATTAGAAAACTTCAACTTACCATATTGAATCAGGTAACACAACACCAGTGAGCTGATTAGCGGTTGTTTCACAGCCATGAGGGCAACAATGGACTGTTCTGCTCAATAACTGAGATCATCAATGGCACCTGAAAGCCTGAAAAACAATAAAATCACATATGTCCTTGTGTTGGAGTTCATTATTTGAAGTGAAATAACCATTACTGGAAGTGTAGGAAACAAATATATAGTATTGTATTGAAGTCGAGAAGAAGGAGAAAGTCTTGAATTAAACTATCACTTTCATGTCAAGCAAAGGTTAAGTCTGGAAATGTAAGCTACAAATGCGTTTACAATAACACCAAACCCCACACAAAGAAATCTTAACAATGGTAGACAACGCTAACAATAGAATAAAGATATTGTACTTCAATGTTATTCATGTTATGCAGAAAAATACTATTCAGATAGTATTCTTACCTTATTGGTTCTGATAGATTCGGCTAACCATGCCACATGGCATCATTGTTCGAGTAGTTCTAAAGCCAAATGAATTCATTCATTTGTGTCACAGACTGTGTGTGATCAAGTTCAGTGCACAATGACATATCTGACATATTGGAAGTCGTCATCTGCTGCAGTGTCACTGAGGATGTGGTTGTTTTGTGGCTACCCTGTGAGCATTGTAGGAGGTCCCTTCCAAACCCTGCTTCTGTTTCGCAACATAATCCATCTGTGAGAACAACGTTTGAGACATACACTATATATGCAAAAGTATATGGACACCCCTTCAAATGAGTGGATTTGGTTGTTTCAGCCACACCCATTGCTGACAGGTGTATAAAATCGAGCACACAGCCATGCAATCTCCATGTACAAATATTGGCAGTAGAATGGCCCGTACTGAAGAGCTCAGTGACTTTGAACGGGGCACCGTCATAGGATGCCACCTTTTCAACAAGTCAGTTCGTCAAATGTCTACTAAGCTATATGGAATTGTTTAAAGAAGGACATAACAAGGATACTTTTGCTATGTGATTTAAAATTTTAACAACCCATGAAGTATAAAAGAAAATATAAAAATAATATGTGATGAAACATTATTTTTGGCCTTACTACTATTAGCCGATACATGGAAAAACAGATTCAAGATTCAATAAAGATTCAATAAAAACAAATAATTATTATAACATGGAACGACAGATACTGCCCCCCCAAAAAAATCTAAAGGATTTTTGTTCTGAAGTGTCTGTCCAACAGTATATCTGATATAAGACAGATCAATAAACATTTGTAATTCAATTGTACATGTATTTGACTACTTATGGTTTGGCACTAAACAGTCCATATTTACAGTACCAGTCAAAAGTTTGGACAGACCTACTCATTCAAGGGTTTTTCTTTATTTTTAATATTTTCTAAATTGTAGAATAATAGTGAAGACATGACAACTATGAAATAACACATGGAATCATGTAGTAACCAAAAAAATATATATTTGAGATTCTTCAAAGTTGCCACCCTTTTACTTGATGACAGATTTGCACACTCTTGGCATTCTCTCAACCAACTGGAATGCATTTCAATTAACAGGTGTGCCTTGTTAAAAGGTCATTTGTGTGGAGAATTTTTTCCCTTCGTAATGCTTTTGAGCCAATCAGTTGTGTTGTGACAAGGTAGGGGTGGTATACGGAAGATAGCCCTATTTGGTAAATGACCATGTCCATATTATGGCAAGAACAGGCCAAATAAGCAAAGAGAAACAACAGTCCATCATTACTTCAAAGACATGGAGGTCATTCAATATGAAACATTTCAAGAACTTTGAAAGTGTCTTTAAGTGGCGTCGTAAAAACGATCAAGTGCTATGATGGAACTGGCTCTCATGAGGACCGCCACAGGAAAGGAAGACCCAGAGTTACCTCTGCTGCAGAGGATAAGTTCATTAGAGTTACCAGCCTCAGAAATTGCAACCCCAAAAAATGCGTCACAGAGTTCAAGTAACAGACCCATCTCAACAGCAACTGTTCAGAGGAGACTGCGTGAATCAGGTCTTCATGGTCAAATTGCTGCAAAGAAGCCACTACTAAAGGACACCAATTAGAAGAAGAGACTTGCTTGGGCCAAGAAACACAAACAATGAACATTAGACCGGTGGAAATCTATGCTTTGGTCTGATGGGTCCAAATTTGAGATTTTTGGTTATTATATTGGGCAGAATTTGAGACCGAATATCCAAAGGAACATATTATAGGTCCAATGCTGTTTTTATCTCAATATCAAATAATTTCTGGGTAACAATTATGCACCTAACAGTGATTGTTTTCAATTAAAATGGTCAAATAGTAACAAAAATAGCTTCTTCGCAAAGGGCAATTTCTCAAGCAAGAATTTTGCTAGGACTGTCTGGGGGTGGTCTGAGAAAGTAGCTGCTATTGGCAGAGGTTTGAAGCTCTCTTTTGTATTGGTATATCATTTACCACATGGTGATGTCACCATGGAAGGTGTCGTGGAAATTTTTATCAAAAGGAAGAGAGACTGCAGATTCTTCAAAACAACAACTTTTTTTTACAAGATTTGCAAATCTGGAGCTGGTTAACAATCCACTCAACAGTGCAGCGTTAAGAGCCCAACAAACAAGAGTTGGGTCTCAGCCTTTATAGGAAAATACAACCTCTGTGTATGTGGCAGTTTAGCAGGTTAATATTTTTATTTATTTTTTATTTCACCTTTATTTAACCAGGTAGGCTAGTTGAGAACAAGTTCTCATTTACAACTGCGACCTGGCCAAGATAAAGCATAGCAGTGTGAACAGACAACGCAGAGTAACACATGGAGTAAACAATTAACAAGTCAATAACACAGTAGAAAAAAAGAGAGTCTATATACATTGTGTGCAAAAGGCATGAGGAGGTAGGCGAATAATTACAATTTTGCAGATTAACACTGGAGTGATAAATGATCAGATGGTCATGTACAGGTAGAGATACTAGTGTGCAAAAGAGCAGAAAAGTAAATAAATATAAACAGTATGGGGATGAGGTAGGTAAAATTTAAATATGTACAGCTGCAGCGATCGGTTAGCTGCTCAGATAGCAGATGTTTGAAGTTGGTGAGGAGATAAAAGTCTCCAACTTCAGCGATTTTTGCAATTCGTTCCAGTCACAGGCAGCAGAGAACCGGAACGAAAGGCGGCCAAATGAGGTGTTGGCTTTAGGGATGATCAGTGAGATACACCAGCTGGAGCGCGTGCTACGGGTGGGTGTTGCCATCGTGACCAGTGAACTGAGATTAGGCGGAGCTTTACCAAGCATGGACTTGTAGATGACCTGGAGCCAGTGGGTCTGGCGACAAATATGTAGCAAGGGCCAGCCGACTAGAGCATACAGGTCGCAGTGGTGGGTGGTATAAGGTGCTTTAGTAACAAAACGGATGGCACTGTGATAAACTGCATCCAGTTTGCTGAGTAGAGTATTGGAAGCTATTTTGTAGATGACATCGCCGAAGTCGAGGATCGGTAGGATAGTCAGTTTTACTAGGGTAAGTCTGGCGGCGTGAGTGAAGGAGGCTTTGTTGCGGACTAGAAAGCCGACTCTAGATTTGATTTTCGATTGATATGAGTCTGGAAGGAGAGTTTGCAGTCTAGCCAGACACCTAGGTACTTATAGATGTCCACATATTCTAGGTCGGAACCATCCAGAGTGGTGATGCTAGTTGGGCGTGCGGGTGCAGGCAGCGAACGGTTGAAAAGCATGCATTGGGTTTTACTAGCATTTAAGAGCAGTTGGAGGCCACGGAAGGAGTGTTGTATGGCGTTGAAGCTCGTTTGGAGGTTAGATAGCACAGTGTCCAAGTAAGGGCCGGAAGTATACAGAATGGTGTCGTCTGCGTAGAGGTGGATCAGGGAATCGCCCGCAGCAAGAGCAACATCATTGATATATACAGAGAAAAGAGTCGGCCCGAGAACTGAACCCTGTGGCTCCCCCATAGAGACTGCCAGAGGACCGGACAACATGCCCTCCGATTTGACACACTGAACTCTGTCTACAAAGTAGTTGGTGAACCAGGCAAGGCAGTCATTAGAAAAACCGAGGCTACTGAGTCTGCCGATAAGCATTTGGTGATTGACAGAGTCGAAAGCCTTAGCCAGGTCGATGAAGACGGCTGCACAGCACTGTCTTTTATCAATGGCGGTTATGATATCGTTTAGTACCTTGAGCGTGGCTGAGTTGCACCCGTGACCGGCTTGGAAACCAGATTGCACAGCGGAGAAGGTACGGTGGGATTCGAGATGGTCAGTGACCTGTTTGTTGACTTGGCTTTCGAAGGCCTTAGATAGGCAGGGCAGGATGGATATAGGTCTGTACCAGTTTGGGTCCATGGTGTCTCCCCCTTTGAAGAGGGGGATGACTGCGGCAGCTTTCCAATCCTTGGGTATCTCAGACGATATGAAAGAGAGGTTGAACAGGCTGGTAATAGGGGTTGCGACAATGGCGGTGGATAGTTTCAGAAATAGAGGGCCCAGATTGTGAAGCCCAGCTGATTTGTACGGGATTTTGCAGCTCTTTCAGAACATCTGCTATCTGGATTTGGGTAAAGGAGAAACTGGAGAGGCTTGGGCGAGTAGCCGCGGGGGGGGGCAGAGCTGTTGGCTGAGGTTGGAGTAGCCAGGAGGAAGGCATGGCCAGCCGTTGAGAAATGCTTGTTGAAGTTTTTGAGAATCATGGATTTATCGGTGGTGACCGTGTTACCTGGCCTCAGTGCAGTGGGCAGCTGGGAGTAGGTGCTCTTGTTCTCCATGGACTTTACAGTGTCCCAGAACTTTTTGGAGTTAGAGCTACAGGATGCAAATTTCTGCCTGAAGAAGCTGGCCTTGGCTTTCCTGACTGACTGTGTGTATTGGTTCCTGACTTCCCTGAACAGTTGCATATCGCAGGGACTATTCAATGCTATTGCAGTCCGCCACAGGATATTTTTGTGCTGGTCGAGGGCAGTCAGGTCTGGAGGGAACCAAGGGCTATATCTGTTCTTAGTTCTGCATTTTTTGAACGGAGCATGCTTATCTAAAATGGTGAGGAAGTTACTTTTAAAGAATGACCAGGCATCCTGAACTGACGGGATGAGGTCAATATCCTTCCAGGATACCCGGGCCAGGTCGATTAGAAAGGCCTGCTCGCAGAAGTGTTTTAGGGAGCGTTTGACAGTGTGTGTGAGATCATGGTGGGAACATAGTGAACAAACAAGTGATAACGGCAGTTTTGTTACACCTTTCTGCTGATAGACCTTTCTGCTGATAGACTTGTCGCTGCTGCTCAAGCGAGCCTCTGTTCTCTTCATATCTTCACACAGCTGTGCCTGATAAAGATACAAAAAGAGCATGGACCGGAAACTGTGGTCACTCTCGGAGGCTCTTCGTCTATGGCCGCGTGACCAAGTTACTCAGAAACAAGAGAGGAAAAATAATGGCTTCTTCTTACACGAGAGAAACAGATAGTGGAAGGCGTATACAGCGCGTTTGTATAACAAAGTTTGTAATTTTGTAATTTCACAGTGTTATTCCAGGTGAGAAGAGGGCAGTGGGTAGGTAGGCCCCAAAATGGCAGGTAATCCAAAGAAAGAAGACGAGTAGGCGGCGGGTACGTTGCAATAAACTGCAATAAAAGAATACATATGGTTGCCACGGTCATTTCCCTGCTGACCGGATGGGTGCTGAAGTGGGCTACGGCCGTCTGGGAGAGAGGAGAGGAGCTGGTTTCCTATGAGAGGTTCATGGCTCTCTTCAGGGCAGTCGTTCTCCAGAGGGCAGAAGGGGAGGTGAGTGACTTTTACAACTCCAGCAGGGTGTTCAGACCGCTTCGTAGTACACCATCAGCTTACAGACTGTGGCAGCTTCCAGCGGATGGAATGAGCTAGGGCTCCACACTCTTTTCCACAAGAGGTCCAGATGGACTTGGTATGTCAGGATGACAACATACTCTTGGACGCTCTCATCGGGATGGCCATCGGTCTGGATAATCTTCTTCGGGAGCGCCGGTGTCAACCTCGCCACTCACCTCCCTCCTTTGGCTGTCTTGAGGCAGAGCCTGAACCCATGGAGGTAGGGGCCACACACCTCTCCGTGGCAGAGTGGCGTCGCCGGAGACAGCTGGAGCTCTGTCCCTATTGCGGCCAGGAGGGACACCAGCTTCAGTGGTGTCCGGTACGTCACAACCCGGGGGCCACAAGAGAAGAGGGGTTGCCCCGTGACCTTCTGTCTCCTAGAGTAGGCGTGACTATTCCATTATCATCTTTTCCCGCCAAACCCTTTGATTTCCACTTCACTGTCTGGCTGTCCCTCGAGTGTCGACTCTACAGCTCTAGGGGATTCCGGTGCCGCGGGGAACTTTATCGACCAGGCCCTCGCCTTCTCCCTGAACTTAACTTCATACCCACACTCCTCTCCTTTTCCTGTCCAAGCCATGGATATGTGACCATTGGGATCCGGCACAATTATTTGTGAAATAATTTTTATGTGGTATAATTCCAACCTCATAGTGTGGAAATATTTATAAAACCTTTTGACTGCACTGGGCCTTTCCAACCATGTGTCTGCTGCAGGTGCCTGACATATCACTTCCTCTCTGCTTCACCTCATGTCAAAAAGTCCTGCAAACGTGCCATATGTGCACAAGCGTTGACGTGTTATGCCCCACCCACTCACTTTTACACCACAAAACACCAGAAAATTGCCAAAAAGAGTAGAGACAGCTCACCTGGTTTAACTCTACGATTTGACTATTAGATGTTCAATGTTTCTTTTGAAAAAAAAATATTTTAAAAGGAATAGTTTCACAATATTGAAACGAGAGTTCAGTTCACATAATAGGGTTGACCTTAAAATGAGGGACACACGTAAATGAAACACTAAATAAATAATCTTCAGAAATTACTTTGTCAAAACAACAAAATAATTACAGCTTTACAATGATGGTGAAACTTTACTTGACCTTTTGCTTGGCGATACTTTCTTCATTCTCATTTTGGAAGGGATAAGTATATCTTATAAACGTATTTGTCCAGTTGCAGGTGGAACTCAGATAACAAGGACATATTCAGAAAATCCACTTTTTGTACCGAGTTAAAAATGGCATTGCGTGTGTGTGTGTGTGTGTGTGTGTGTGTGTGTGTGTGTGTGTGTGTGTGTGTGTGTGTGTGTGTGTGTGTGTGTGTGTGTGAATCTTTGTGTTTGGCTCGCACTGTGGCTGCAGTACTGAGAAATGACGTGTTCCTGCAAAGATGCTCGGAAATGCGAGATATGGCTATCACAAGCTAAAATGTAATTTCAGAACATCAACCTCCTCCCATCTTTCCCGTCTTTTCAAAACAGTAGGCTACTACTGTATCTCTTTAATGAAGCTCAATAAATGCAAAAGGAGTGGCAGTCCCACTACTTTAAAAAAAAGATGTAGACTATAGGCTGGAGAATGTTTTATGTATGAGCCCGTCTGATATGAATGACAGTCATCCAATATGCTGTAATAGAAATAAGGCCATGCTGATAAATAAATAAATTGTCCTTCATAATCTTAAACGGCACCGACCGCCACTGATGTACCTTGAGGCAACCAACCTGGTGACACACTCCATTTATGTTACGTTTCGTATGGTATGTATTCATTTGTGAATGTCCATCACAAATTTCATATGATATGTTACGAATGACAATTGGTATTATATGTTACGAATTTGATAAACATACAATATGTTAACAATTTGCTCAATGTACTATATGTCTCAAATTTGCAAAACGTATGATATGTTATGAGTTTTAGCTAGGTGCTAACGTTAGCTAGACTAGGGGTTAGGATTTAGGGTTAAGGTTAGGTTTAAGTTTAGGAGTTAGGTTAAAGGGTTAGGGGAAGAGTTAAGGTTAGGGTTAGAGAAGGGTTAGCTAACATGCTAAGAAGTTGCAAATAGATAAAAAGTAGTAAGTAGATAAAAAAGTTGCTAATCAGCTAAAATGCCAAAGTTGTCCGTGATGAGATTCGAACTCACAACCTTTGGGTTGCTAGTTGTTCACGTTATAGCCTAAATCTATGGATGTTACATTGAGCTGGTGAATGGAATATGAATGACAGTCATCCAATATGTGGTAATAGAAGTAAGGCCATGCTAATATGAATGACAGTCATCCAATATGCTGTAATAGAAGTAAGGCCATACTAATAAATAAATCGTCCTCCCTAATCTTAAACGGCACCAACCACCACTGATGTACCTTGTGGCACCCAACCTGGTCTCAGAGCAATTCATTATATTCTGCACTCTCCATTTATACTGAACAAAATATATAAATGCAACAATTTCAACTATTTTCCTGCATTACAATTCATATAAGGAAAGCCGTCAATTGAAACAAATTCATTAGGCCCTAACCTATGGATTTCACATGATTTGGCAGGGCTTTATTTCAAACAGAAATACTCCTCAGTTTCATCAGCTGTCCGGGTGGCTGGTCTCAGGTGAAGCTGCATGTGGAGGTCCTGGGCTGGTATGTGGTCTGCGGTTGTGAGGCTGGTTGGACCTACTGACAAATTCTCTAAAACAACATTGGAGCCGGTTTGTGTTGTGTGACAAAACGGTACATTTTAGAGTGGCCTTTTATTCTCACAGGTGCACCTGTGTATTGATCATACTGTTTAACTAGCTTCTTGATATGCCACACCTGTCAGGTGGATGGATTATATTGGCAAAGGAGAAATGCTCACTAACAGGGATGTAAACAAATTTGTGCACAACATTTTTAAGAAATAAGATTTTTGTGCACATGGAAAACTTAAGGGGAAGTTAGGGAAAGGGTTAGCTAAAAGGGTTAAGTTTAGGGTTAGATGAATTGTTAGCTAACATGCTAAGTAGTTGCAAAGTAGGTAAAAAGTAGTAAGTAGTTGAAAAGTTGTCCATTAGCTAAAATGCTAAAGTTGTCCATGATGACATTTGAACTCGCGCTACATGCCCATCCATCCATGCTCATTCGTTTTTTTGTTAAGTAACCATGTCTTATGTAACCATACCAAATGTAAAATGTCATACTAATTTGGGTATTGCCGATTTAAATGTACTATGTTAGGTCTAGTCTATGAGACCAGGATGGGGCAGATACTCAGTAGAAATTGAGATTATGTAGGCCTACTACATCAGCAGTACTCCCCCTAATGGAAAATACCACGGGTTAACATCTCAATTCAGATGTTTGCTAGGGTTATATTTAAATATGTTCCGTTGAGATGAGTGTTTTGGAACTATTCCAGAAAGTCAGAAAGGTTTGGGTAACCACTTATCTTTTTAGATTTGTATTTTTCATTGACTATTTACAAATTTGAAATGTATGAAGGGGTCATATCCACTATGCTTAATGAATAGTAAAAACAGGTTGTTGTTTTTTTTACTGCAAACATGCACTGACGTTTAATGTGGCATGAACACAACCAGTCATGACGTTTTCATCTGATTTGTCAAACAAATTACTTAAAGAAGTAGGCTATCTGCGCACATTCGTCCACTAAAATAATCCCAGCATCCAAACAGTTCATTGTGCACCCGTCATTTGAAGAATGGAAATAAACGTATGTTACAAACAGCAAAAAGTGTATGACAACTCATGGATTGTCATAATAGGTCTACTTTTGTGGCCCAAAATGATTGATGAGTCTTGTTGCCCACGCGTGCCTTGGGACGGTCATCTCTGCCTTGGCAAAATGTCAGTGTTAACTTCGAACCACACCGCATAATACCTATAGCATACGTTTAAATCCATTCCCTCATTTATATTGCGACTGACAGACGGTAATGATACATTGTGGTGCAATAGCCTACAGTTTTCATGCCATCTTTGAGTAAATGATTGTGATGCGCTCAAGCTTTACCGGTATGGCGTACTGCCACTATGTATTTTGCTGGTACTCTGTACCAGGCAACACCCTAACTTCAACAAGCAGAGCTGAACATGAACAATTAACTGGTTAAAACAAATCATTTTTAATAGCTGAAAGCTCAAACGTTGAAGCAGACTATCATATCATCACACAATATTCACAGGCCTTTCTCAATCAAACCGGTATACATTTTCAATCTCATAAAACAAAATAATAAAATGACAGAGCCTGCAATGAAAAGGGGTGCACAGTTCCCGAGCATCGGCTAGTGTTCTTGTACACGAGTGATGCGTGGTTGACTCATAACCCGTAGGGCGGGAAGATTTAGAGTCAGGAAATATTGTGTGGATGAAGGGCTTGTTGAAACAATACATAAAAAAACATCAAGTAAAAGTGGAATTCCTGTGCATTGAGGTTTTTCTTTTATAATTGTTTGGATCTCTGGCATTAGTGTGGAAGCCTAAAGCATTGCAGATGAGATTTGTCCTTTCAATTAAGCCCTATAGACAACCAGGTGTGAGTTCCTTACTAATTAGTGACCTTATTTAATCAATCATGTACATGGGAGAAGCGAAAACCTGCAGACACTCGGCCCTCCGTTGAACGAGGTTGATGCCTTTGCGTTAGGGCCTAACTTTAGGCCTACATGCACGAAATAGCCTACACTCCACTCGCGAAACGCTTTTGGGAGCGTGCATAAAAAGTTAATGTTGATCCGCTCAGGTAAAAAGTACAATGCTTGAGTTTCAATAATCGAAAATCTGCAAAATTGAGAGTTTACAATAAATAGGATAGAGGGACAGAATTTTTCAAATAGGCCTATGGCACCCCAAGGGAACTGTTGTCTACTGTTCAGATGGGTTAAATGGGAACTGGTATCTGGACACTGACTGTAGGTCTGTAACCCCTCACATAGTCTTAGTATTAACTCCTGCAGAATTAAGCATTTCCCACAGTACAATTATACACCAAATGTACATTGACTTTGGAACAGGAGTTGAGAATATTAGATATTTCTTTAAGCATCTTTAGATAATGCAATGCACAATTAGGGACCATCTGTAGAGGTGCTATCTTCAGCAGCATTATAAAAGCGTATAGTATTTCAACGAGGCTACAGAAAATATGCAGCCGAACTGAAATATTTCTCGAAACATGTTGGTTCCTTTTCACAGCTTTCGGTTTCCATACAACTGGTCGAAATTATGTCATTTGGACATTTTGCACAGAAAATCTTTAAAAATTGTTATTTCATTTTCTCCCCTGACCCCAAATGTCTTTGCTCCGCAAAATAATCAGAGATGACAGAACTTTACCGAGGTCAGTGAGATCGAAGCGTTCATCAGCAGGTCGCCTAGTGGTTAGAGCTTTGGGCCAGTAACCGAAAGGTTGCTAGATGGAATCCCCGAGCTGACAAGGTAAAAATCTGTCATTCTGCCCCTGAACAAGGCCGTTAACCCACTGTTCCGAGACCGTCATTGGAAATAAGATTGTTAACTGACTTGCATAGTTAAATAAAGGTTAAAATAAAAATGTATTCTATAATTTATTACATTTCTGGTGAAGCAAGGGTTTATTTAGCCTTCTATGGCAATATATAATCTCATTATAGACAATGTGGCTAACAAATAGCATACCAGAATGTCAGAAATTATAAGCAGAACATATCTAAATTAGGCCACAAAATTAATCACCCCCTGTCAAATGTGGTGTCTAGACTTACAATTCATGCAGCTTTAGTATTCTGATCAGAGTTCGGATCATCATAGAGTTCGGACACCGTCCACTGTATGCGCTTTCGGTAGTCTGATTGTGTCCATACTGATGAGAAAACACACAATGCATCCCTGACCACCTCCAGAAGTGGTCAGCCAGATCTGAACACAATCAGACCACAAAGTGACTTTTGTGCGTCTAGACCCGTCTTTTCAATGCGATCTTTGTATTCTGATAGCAGAAGTCGCTTGTGAGCACACGACCCAAAAATCGTTCCGCCATCTGTGAGGGTGTTTTGACATATGGTCCGCTTTAAAATAACCAATCTCGGTCCTATTTAAAGCAAAATAACTCAGTTATCTTTGTATTCACACTACCCTTGCCGTTGAAAGAGGAATGAGTCCTCTTTGTATTCATTGCTATGTTTATAAAAGAACCAATATCTTTTTACAACCTTCACTCAATGCACTCTGGGTTTTTGCAAAGTGCAGGACCAGCCATTCCATCAGAACAATTATGGGTATCTGCAGCTCGATATGGTCCAATCAGTTAATTGGACAGATTTGTTGCCACTTAAAGACTGTTTTGCACGGCTGATTGGGCTGCACTACGAATCGATAGTAAGCCGGCGACCAGTGCTCTGGCTTTTGTTACCTGGTGATTTTTTATGAGATTCCTACTTGTTATCATGGACGTGTCCCTGGCGGGAGCAACGTGTTTTTTTTTCTATTCACACATGATTTAATTTCAAGTAGGATAGCAGCCTACACAACAAATAACTAATATTGATAACCATCTAGATGTCATCTTGATACATGGGAAATAGCGTGGTGAAATAGCTACATAGTAGCCAATATCATGGTGACAGTCACAGTAAGCACACACATACAACACATGAAGCAACTGTACATCCATCATCAATACTGACAACGTACCATTATTTGTTGTAAAACTATTATTTGTTGTAGAAATCAGTGGAATACAACTCAGACTCATCCTCTGGCTTCAAAACAGAAGTCCAAACTCTGGCAGTACTGTATCTCAATGTATGGTAGTTGCGTGGTAAGAAACGGGGGGAAAAAAACCACAGCTCAATTAAAACCGAGTTTTTCTGTCTTTATTCTAACCTAAAGCAGAGCGCTTTTGACACACCCACTCATTTTCACACGCCCACTACTTTCCTTTTGACACACCCACAACTTTTCACACGCCCACTACTTTCCTTTTGACACACCCACTCGCCTATACTCCGGTCTCCATATTGGTATGCAGCTACCTCCTTCTCCGCCAGAAGTTGTTATCGGACAGCTAGATATACCTACTCACATTTAGGAAGGTAATAGATTGCATTTATTTAAAAGATGAACCATAATAATTATAATCAGAAGATAATATTAACATATGCATTTATTAACAGAATAATTAGTATAATAACTTCAGATTATGCTGTAAATAATGCTGTAATTGAAAATTGCACACCCAATATAGGCTACTGCCCCTTTAAGAGCTAGCGTTGAATTTGTACCCTATGTTGTGACCAAATATGTTGTTGTCTTTTCACACTATTCAAACCCACAATGGAATAAAACGTTTTTGAAGCTCACTTAGCCAAAACATCACACATTGCAAACAATCAATCTAAACATTGCATCAGTACAAAACTACACAAATATTTTGTCATGTCTGTGTATCCTTCACATTCGCTAATCAATATTCAAAAACAGCACAGCATCTTCTTTCTTTTATGGCACCAATGTGAGGGGTTATGGCAGGGGAAACAGTGCTGCAGGGGTAACTCTTACCCTATGAGGTCCAGAGCCTGCTGGTTTTCTGTTCTACATGATCATTAATTGCACCCATCTGGTGTCCCTGTCTAAATCAGTCCCTGATTAGAGGGGAACAATGAAAAAATGCAGTGGAATTGGCTTTGAAGTCCCGAGTTGAGCTTGAGGGGAGTGTGTGGTGCGGGAATAATGACAAGTGAATCTGGGAGCTTTGTGTATACATTGCCCTTAAAAAGGGAACCAGACTGTGGAATATAAGCGAACCGAACAGACCACCTCTCGAGATGGTCTCAGTTCGGTTCACTTCTGGGGATCTTTTGAATTGTCGGAGTTCCATTGGAGTGTTCACACTGCACAATAAATTAAGAGAACTGCACTTAGTTCACAAAAATTGTCTGAAAGAGACCAAGTGTAGTCTACAGCGCATTTTCTATATTTGCGGGTTAGGGTCAGGTGCATGCTTCAGATTTTCCCTTTATCACATATAGTCGGGTGGTTGGGGTTGGGTTATTAGCAATTGTGGGCGGGGGCAGGTAAACAAATAGCTGACCTGCACACTACTATCAGACAAGTCTGTGGGCACGCTTCGTAGTGCAGATGTGCTCGAGCAGAGATCCAAGAAGCTGCAACAGGAACAAGACTAGTCACAAAACGTGGCGATGCTTTCAATTGTGTAGGCAACACCATGCACACTTACATAGATAAAACCCTAAACATCCCTTGTCTGTCACAAATGTTGGACTCTTCAGACAGCATTCTGCAGTGATACACCATCCCATCTGGTTTGCGCTTAGTGGGACTATCGTTTGTTTTTCAAGAAGACAATTACACAACACACCTCCAGGCTGTGTAAGGGTTATTTGGCTAAGCAAGATAGTGATGGAGTGCCGCATCAGATGATTTGGCTTCCACAATCACCCCTATTGAGATGGTTTGGGATGAGTTGTACCGCAGAGTGAAGGAAAAGCAGCCAACAAGTGCTCAGCATATGTGGGAACTCCTTCAAGAGTGTTTGAAAAGCATTCCAGGTGAAGCTGGTTGAGAGAATGCCAAGCTTATGCAAAGCAGTCATCAAGGCAAAATGTGGCTACTTTGAGGAATCTAAAATATATTTTGCTTCGTTGTTTACTACATGATTCCATATGTGTTATTTCATAGTTATGTCATAGTTTTCACTATTATTCTGCAATGTAGAAAATTTGAATGAGAAGGTGTGTCCAAATTTCTGACTGGTACTATATATATATATATAATATATACACACTACCGTTCAAAAGTTTGGGGTCACTTAGAAATGTCCTTATTTTGGAAAGAACAGCACATTTTTGGTCCATTAAAATAACATAAAATTGATCAGAAATACAGTGTAGACATTGTTAATATTGTAAATGACTATTGTAGCTGGAATCGGCAGATTTCTTATGGAATATCTACATCGGCATACAGAGGTCCATTATCAGCAACCATCACTCCTGTGATCCAATGGCACGTTGTGTTAGCTAATCCAAGTTTATCATTTTAAAAAGGCTAATTGATCATTAGGAAACCCTTTTGCAATTATGTTAGCACAGCTGAAAACTGTTGTTCTGATTAAAGAAGCAATAAAACTGTCCTTATTTTTTAGTTGAGTATCTGGAGCATCAGCATTTGTGGGTTCAATTACAGGCTCAAAATGGCAAGAAACAAATAACTTTCTTTTGAAACTCGTCAGTCTATTCTTGTTCTGAGAAATGAAGGCTCTTCCATGTGAGAAATTGCCAAGAAACTGAAGATCTCGTACAACGCTGTGTTCTCCTCCCTTCACTGAACAGCTCAAACTGGCTCTTAGCAGAATAGAAAGAGGAGTGGGAGGCCCCGGTGCACAACTGAGCAAGAGGACAAGTACATTAGAGTGTCTAGTTTGAGAAACAGACGCCTCACAAGTCCTCAACTGGCAGCTTCATTAAATAGTGCCCGCAAAACACCAGTCTCAACGTCACTAGTGAAGAGGCGACTCTGGGATGCTGGCCTTCTAGGTAGAGTTGCAAAGAAAAAGCCATATCTCAGACTGGCCAATTAAAAGAAAAGATTAAGATGGGCAAAAGAACACAGACACTGGACAGAGGAACTCAGCATCCCGGAGTGGCCTCTTCACTGTTGACGTTGAGACTGGTGTTTTGCGGGTACTGTTTGTTTTAAGTCCTGTCCTTCCTCTACCCTCAAAATATCCCATCTATTTCAGATGTCCTTCCAGTTTGAGTTTCTATTTGCCATATATTTTTAACTATGCTGTTTCACAAAAGTTCTGAACCTATATACATTCTACATACACATTATATATTAGTTATCTTGTTATTAGTCCCACCCTTCAGCTCCGTTCAACACCTCCCATCTGTCTCTTAACATCATCCATATTGGATTTCTATTTGCCATATATTTTTCAACTGTGCTGTGATGTTTCACAAAAGTTCTGAACATTTCTATTCTCATAGTTTCTACAGATTGTAAATTAAAGAAACATTTTTGCTAAAAGTATTATTATATTATTGATTGATTGACTGTGACTTTTCAAATCACCCAGTAGTGCTATCTGCAGAGTTAGCTCCAGGTAAATATTGCAGTTCTTCAGCCATTCCTGGAACTGTGACAAAAAACAAGCTACAGTACCAAAATATATGATCGAATGACTCTGTCTCTTCACAGCAAAATCTGCAGAGCTGGGAAGGTTGTATCCATCCCCCTTATATATGTATAACATTCTATTGGTTCCAAGAATGTTGTATAATTATTTAAATTTAAAATTCAAAGTTTTGAATCTGGCGTTGTTTTGCTTATCAGTTTATAAACCATGTGCCATGGAATCGGTACATCGAAAATCTATTCCCAACTATTTTGCAATCTGCACTACCCGTCAAAAGTTTTCTTTATTTTTACTAACGGAGCTCAAAATGTCCATATATTTTTGCTAGCTGCATGTTTAACATACTATAACTCCACCAGTCCTATTTATGATATAATTTACAAAGATTTGACCCTTTTCTTTAAATCATATTTTTCTTTAATTAATTAGTTGAGTTGAGCTGAATTTGTTGTATTATTTGTTCTGTCTTTTCTGGTGGATTAAACTGAAATTGCAACTAACTTTCTATGGCTTGTTTTAAAAATAGCGATATTTTGGAAATTATTTCATTAAAAAAAGTGAGAGGTTGTAGTCTGAATAAAGGGAAAAAGGCCATTCTTGAACATGGGGTGAGACATTCTTACTAATTTACTAGTGAACCAGTTTGGATTTAAGTATAACATTTGTATGACTGACTCCTTTAGTGATAGGTCTAAGGCTTTAATATTTAATCATTTCTGCCCTCAGAATTCATATTCATTATATAAATAGGCCCTTTTAATTTTGTCTGGCTTGCCATCCCAAATAAAATGGAAATCAATCTTCCAAATCAACATGTGTTTGCTCATGACCTAAGGCACTTGCACAACACAGAAGTACATGCATGTCAAATTTGAGTATAAATGCATCACATGGTTTTGCGCATGTGCCAGGTGATATAAATTTCAACTTCAGTACTGGCGCTCTAAAAAGTTTGGTAAACAATACCCACTGGGCACACACTGACTGAATCAATATTGTTTCCACATCATTTCAATGAAATACATGGAACCAACGTGGAATAGACTTTGAATTGACATCCGTGCCCAGTGGATTATTTTCCTGTGGATGTTTTGTCTTACATTTTGAGCATTTTACTTAATGTCAATCACAGATAACTGGGGCACTTGCTAGCAATAATGGGAGTATTTAGCAGTGTGGGCCTACATGTTTAAAAATGGATCTAGGCCTAAAAGTAAGCCTATTGGTGCGAGTGTGTGCACAGGCATGCATTTTGCCATCACAAAATGATCAAATGAATCAAACCAATCTATAAAACCACACTGTAGGTCATATTAGGCCAACGTGGGGGATTTTTAAATAATCATCTGTCTGTAGCTAAATGAATCTTCGCCAGCTCAAATCTATGGAGATTTTTCTCATTGTGTGCTGTGGGGGTGCTAATTTCCAAGAAATGTAGTCTACACTGCAGTGGAAATAATTCTTTATTTTAAAAATCTTACTTTGTGACTGACTTCCTTTGTCCAAACAGCAGAGGGCAATAGTCACGTCGCTGAATCTTATATAATTTTTGTAGAAAATAGCATCTTATTTCTTGGCATTAAATGTTGCATTAAATAGTTTGCTCTAACATGTACTGTATACTACACCATAGATAGAGGCACTGAACACCAGGATATGATAGAATGAAGGAACTCAATGTAATGATATCATCATGCAATGTTTCCCAGTAAAATGCATGGTCTACACACCCTTCTTTTATGTAGGATCTATGGTTTGCACTCTAGTCTGAGCTACTTGGGAGAGATGTAATTGGATAGATATCCTAATGATGAGAGGTGTTGCTGGGATGCACAGTATCTAGTCACTGTGTGTGCTGAGGTCAGCTTAAAAGAACAGGGAATTAAGCCATACCCGAGCATATGGGAACTAAATGATCTGGGCATGTGGAGGCAGCATATGGATTAATCTGTGCCTCTAGGATCTTTATCTAGATTACCTACTTTTACCTCACTTCTAAGTTCCACCAACCCAATAGCTATAGCTACAGCAAAATAATAACTTAAGGTCCAAGAAAGATATTGATGAGGAAAGTGACTCATGGGACTATAATTAAAAACACACATTTACTCACCACATCGTTGTGTCTGTAGGTCGGCATCATTTGTAGGTGTCAAACCCGTACTACGCTCAGTGTAAAACAATAAGTGAAATGCATGAACCATTAGGCCTACATAATTGAATATTTGACATTGTGTCGGATGTCTGAAAGTAGGTTATATACCAATTACATTAGGATAATTTCGTTCTGTGTTATATGACAGAAGACATGCTGATTGGTGGGTAAGGAGTAGGAGGCGGGCACAATGAAGACTCAAATTAAAATTGGTTTTACGCTGGTGACCTTGACTGCTGATTCCCTCATCAGACTGATTCTCTTTCCTCTAACATCAATCTAAAATATATATCGTTTTACTATGTCTCTGTGTTTTGCGTTTTAGTAGATTATGGAGCTAAATGTTGTATTTTGATGGGCTAATATGTGTATGCGATAGGTTACATAAAATTCAATAAAGCTAAATCCATCACTGTATGATGGAGGCTATATGGTGAGGCCATTTAGCCAAGACGTGGCAGTCACAGATTGATTTCACCATCCTATATTTGTTGTACATTTTGTATGTTGTGGTGCATTAAAATACCAGTAGACCAACTTGATGTCAGACTGGATCTGAGTGGGAACTGAAAAATACCACCTCTCAGATTTCATTAACCCCATTATCATAGGGCCCCACCCTGTACTATAGGAGACCCAACCCCCTCATACTTACAACCCCCCATCAGGAAGTATTTCATTAATTGTCAACTGCAAGATTATGGATAGGCCTACATTTGAAGAAACAACAACATTTAATTTATTATTCAATAGTACACGTTTTGAGATACAAAACGTTTGATTTATGGAAGAAGGAAAAAAAGGCACAGTGGAACCCCTCTCTCCCCATATGTATTTTGGCGTTGACTCTGTTACGTCAGCTGTTTCTCTGCTGTCCTGCAGTGTCCGTGTTTTTGTAGCTGAAAGTGTGAAGAACTGACTCTGTTGCAATGGAACATTGGATTTTGGAGAACATTTCAGCTTGGAAAGCATAGGACATTTTACAATCCCACTCAAATTAACCAAGGACACGGAATTAAACGTCTCTGCTTGGTAACTACATTTTTATTTTCGGATGGGATGGAAGGACACTTCTGCGCAAGGGACTCTTATGCAGTGGCTAGCAGCTAATGTTCAAATGCTAACTATAAAAACAATCAGCTAGCTACAAGAAACGATTTGCATGAACGTCAGCGAATACACTGACTTGTTTAGCATATACAAATGCATTCCGACAGTTTATTGTAATTTGTGTATTTTACTCAATTTAATTACTTAAGATGGATTAATGGATAGTTTGCAAGCTAGCTAGCCAATTTAGCTAACTAGCTAGCTATGGATAGTTGCTGTTCTTGTGTTAGCTGACACGCTAAGGTTAGCTATCCAATTAGGTCAACATAACGCTTGTCTTTGAAAATGTGTTGACTCATATTTAATGGTAGTCAATACTATAACGTTACTCCTAGTATGGGAAATATATCCCAGCAAGCTACTGTTAGCCATCTAGCTAGTTGATGGGTTGAGATGTAACTTGACTTCCCAATTAAGATGTAGCACGAGACAGCTGAAAGTTAGTTTGCTTGATAGCTCAGCTCATTCCTCACAGGAAAGATTGTATTTAGAAATTTATTGCATGAGGGGGTGCCCAACAAATCAGGCAATCATGTCTAGTAAAGCCATGACTAAAGAGAAGAAATCTGGTAGCTTCAGCAAGAAACTCTTCAGACGAAGCTCTGTGCGCTCCGTGGGTAGTTTTATGGGCAGAGTCCTCAGGACCCTGTCAACCTTGTCCCATTTTGGATCAGACGGGCATGCTATTGAAGGTGACAAAGACGATGGGGGTTTCACATTATTCAAAACGGGAGGCAAAGATTCACCAGCTTTGGATGATAGTGACCGTTTCCTCGGAGAGAAGGTCCCTGGAGTGTCTGGTCTCAAAAACCATGGTAACACTTGTTTCATGAATGCCATCCTCCAGTGCCTGAGTAACACTGAACTCTTTGCTGAGTATTTGGCACTGGAACAATACAGGGGAGTCGAGGAAACGGATGAGGAGAAGGAGAAACCGAAGACAAACGGTGTGCATTTGGGGAGGAAGGGCCCTCATGACAGAGGCGAGGTGACAGAGCAGTTGTCTGGACTGGTCCGGGCCCTGTGGACATTTGAATACACCCCACAGCACAGCAGGGAGTTCAAAGTAAGTTGGTACAATGTATCATAAAGCAGGACTGCTTCTCTCACAGAACTGCATTTGGCCCTATACTTACACGTCTTTGAAATGGTCAAATACATTTAGGCTACATCATACTTCTGAGACTAGGCGATGACCAGAATTTTCAAGCAGTGTTGCTGTTTGTTGCAGAATGCCGTCTCAAAGAGCGCTTTGCAGTATAAAGGCAATGCTCAGCATGACGCTCAGGAGTTTCTGCTCTGGCTTCTGGACAGGGTACATGAAGACCTCAACAACCATCCCAACAACAGGCCTTCCATTAAGGTAAACTTTTGTTTGCGCATCATAGAGTTAGGGCCTACTAATGCAACTTCAGGAACGGTGGTAGTGGCCAGGTTAGCACAACGAGACAGTGATGTGACCTCGAGCTAGCAGTGAATGGAGCTGTACCTGAGGTGAGTCAGCAGTCTGAGTGGACGAGGTGGCTGGCTAATTCTGATGTCCTTTGAAGACTCATTCAGACATTCCAAACGGAATAACATTTGAGTGGTAAGGGCCTGGCATCCTGCAGGGCAGATTTACCGACCTAACCCATTTCTGAACACAGAGCCCCTTATCAGGCATCAATCTTCCAGAGCACTGGGACAAACAAATTAGGAGAGAGAGCTCACTTCCCTACTTTACGGTGTGCTGACGGATTCATCTCCTGTGGGAGAATGAACAGGAAGTGATGGTGTTCTGTGTCCCCTTCCTGGATTGTTTCCCATCTGAAACAGTTTGGAACAGTTTGTGCATATATTATGGTGACATTTTGTTTGTTTTGGTCTTAGGCAAGGATTTTTCAGCTGTTCGTGCTGATGTTATATCTAGAGGCAAGCCATAATGTGTAGCCTAAGTCTACGCTCCTTTGTTGGTGATTGGTCAACAGTAGGGATTATTCAATGTAGAGTTTGTCATCTCAAATCGCCTTCATTCAAAATTTGTTCCCGTGAAAAGTAAAATTGTGCGACTTAGATCTTCTCTGCAAAAAACGTAAAAATTTATGACAGATTTCTTGAGTTATCTTAGATTAATTCTGACTATGTTGAGGAAGTTTATACTGGCTACGGTGTCTTAAATGGACAAACGGTACTATTGTCACTTTCTCATTTTTCAAGCAAAGGTCTTTTAAGGGAGTATGCGAGCACATTCATTTGGATCACCTTAGGTGCCAGCCTGAACCGAAGCATGAAGAAGACTTTAGACATGCAGAGTGAGAGACGTGACCTGTATAGACCCCACAGAGCTTTGTTGATTAGCCTGCCTTGTTAAATGCTCATAGTTCCTTGAGGATAAGTCAGAGGAGCCGCAGCGTCACAGGTAGTTTTATTTGTATTTTGGTCTCTTATCCTTTCGATGTCTTTCAGACGGCTTTGGATGCTCATTGACCCAGTGAATAGAATACAGCCTCAATATTCTAAATGGTCAAATATGCAGTAGGAGCTCATACACTCTGTTTTGTCCTATTAGCCACCAGTGGAAGAGGATGATGGGGGCCTAGAGGGGCCTTCTCTTCCGCTCTCAACCGGTTCATTTGTGCAAGAGCTATTTCAGGCCCAGTACAGGTAGGTCTTATTTGATGCTTACCCCTGAAGAGTTTTATATTCTCCATTCTGTTTATTCCTCATGACTTCTTCAGAGACAAATGAGTTCCCTTTCTTACCAACAGGTCGTCGCTCACCTGCCCGCATTGCCAAAAACAGAGCAACACCTTTGATCCTTTCCTCTGCATCTCCCTGCCCATCCTCTTACCTCACACAAGGTGAGTACACACCTCTGCTGTGTTCCATCATTGGGTCTGATGGGAGGAACAAGACTGTTGACAAGTGTTGAAATATACATCTTGAGACTATTTGAGACTGCGGTTCATTTCAATTTCCCAGGGATGCGGAAGCAAAGTAAATAAGAAGGAATGTCGTTTGGGGCCAAAGTCTCCAAAATGGCATATATCTGCAGACCAAACCAAGCCAGTAATTACATGACTATTCTATTTCTAAAGTCAATTTAAGGGCTACATGCCCAGAAAACACTAAATGGCTAAAGTAAAAAAGGGAAATGGACTTACTTTTAAATCTAAAAATAAAGATGTAGGCCTATGACTTTTTAGAAATATGTTGAGTTCTTCTCTGTCATAGTTGAAGTATTTTGAGTTTCATTATTTGTGCCTAGCAGTCAAAACCACCTTTATGCTCACTCAGCTGACGATTCATAATGCTCCTAAACGACGGAGGTACCTGGGACATGCATGGCCTTTTTTTTGTCCTCATGATACAGTGATGCTATTTTTACAATGGTGTTATACTGTCACATCAAGGAGAGAGCGCCTGTTCGATGCAGAATCTTTTTTTAAGCCACTAAATTCATTGCTGTCCATGCATTATTAAAGATGGGAAGAATGAGGTGAAATTAGGAGATATGATGTCCCATTAGTCCTCTGGCTGTCATCTGATTGATGACAGAATAATGGTCCTCCAGACCAAGGCTCAGTGGCTCACCGCTCTGGCTTCACTACTACTTCGTCCTTCTCCCAGGAACACAATTCTGTTACTCAACTTTGGGTTATCAGTTCTCACTAGTCTGAAGCATCTAGTTTATTTATCTGAATAAAAATGTTCTGCTAAGCCTGTTATGCCACTGTTTCTGGCCATAGCTGATGTTAAGACCGATCCCACATAACTGAAGTTCAAATGACAGAGAAACTCTGAAATGGGCAACCATCTTAAAAATGAGGGTTCTTCAGACTGTGGGGTATCTCAAACTGAACTCCCGAAAGAGCTGCGTTGCTGTGCCTGCTGGCTGAGTTCTTAGTGTCAGCTTAGAGTAGCACTGATCCACACAGTCACCAGAAAAATCCTGCTCAGTGCTCTCACAGAGTAATTATAAATTAGCGGTCTCCAGACAGTGTTGTAGCAGCATTACTAGAGGAGGTGGAAACGTGTCCTTTCCTAGGAGGTTGATTATTGGACTTAATTGTGTTTAATTTGGCAAAAGTTGAGTTTGTCCATTCTGTTATTTCCTGGCCTTTGTCAGTGGTTTTTATCTGGTGTTTTGTAATTCCTTATATGGTGCCAATATTTGTTCCCTGTCATTCCCATGTTTCCTCTCTCTTCCCAGGCCTCTGTATGTGACAGTGGTCTACCAGGGGAAGTACTCTCACTGTATGAGGATCGGCGTGGCCGTGCCCCTGAACAGTACTGTGTCCAGACTCCGAGATGCTGTGTCACGTGAGACCAAGATCCCCCAGGACCAGGTGCTGCTTCCTTCCTGTTTTCTTATCCCTAGCAGCCTCAGCTCTGTTACATACATACAGAAGTGAACTTGAATGCTTTATTTTCTGGTGGTACCTAGCTTCTAAGGATTGTTATCTGAAAAGAACAGTAAAGGAGTACCCTACTTAGGCTTACTTTGTCCTTTAATGATTCATCCCTGGGTACTAGACTGATTGTACCAGCAGGTGTGCTCATGTCAGTACTAATAGCTGCTTTACAGTGTTGTTGTAAGTACTATTAGGCTAGTGCATCATAGCCTCTAATCAGGATGAAGGGATCACTCGAACAGAGCCCATTGTATCCCAGAACAACAGAACTGATGCCTTGGGTTTGATGTGGTTGAAACGGTCATTGGATTACATTAAGCAGAACACTAGTGTGTGTGACATCCTGGTCAGAATAAGAAAAGTTGTCATGATTGAGGGATAGGGCAAGGACTCCAGGAGAAAGGTAGGAGGTTTTCAGTCATAGTGTGTAGCCTTCCATATTTACCATTGTTCTGTATTTGCAGAAGAGGTAGTAGGCCTATACACTGAAGAGAATATTGATGTTGTTTATTTATATTCTGTAATTCATTCACTGAAATGGGCATGGCCTAACTCTAATCTGTTTCACCATCGTATCTGAATTAAAGGTTTCAGTGTTGACTAAATGGCAGCAGCGTATTGACTTGTTTTGGCCATCTCCGCGTCCCTCTTGATTCAGTTTGTTTTGACGGAGATGTACTATGACGGTTTCCATCGCTCCTTCTGTGATGACGACGACGATCTCGATATCATTCAGGAGAGCGACTCCATCTTTGCCTTTGAGACGCCTGAGACCTTCAGACTAGAGAACATTAGAACCAAGAGAGGTACCTCTTCACTATTCATCTACTGTTGATATCACATTATTCAATACGTTTTGTGCATTTCTCAATTAAAGTTTTTTTTGGTAGTGTACTTGTCATGCATTTTGTATAATGTATATTGAACTATTGACTATCACTGACCAATTGGGATTTGAAATCCAGGGAGTCTCCTTGCCAACCTGAACCAGAACAACTTAAAGTTTGGGAGTGAGATGAGCAGGACTCCATCTTTCATGCAAGGAGCTGTGAATCCTGCCACTGCGTCAGCCAATAAGAACACGGGGGTCGACAAGATGATCCTGCTTATCTGTAACCGAGCCTGCACCGGTCACCAAGGGAGGAGGTACTATAGAGATGTAATATTAATAATATTGACTGAAATGTTGGTATTGTATTTCTATGGGTACTACAGCCCACTGTCCTCTGAAACCGTTACACCATGCAGGTCAAATTATATTTGTTATATTACACCTCTTATGCATGAGACATCATATTGATCCCGTTAGCGGGATCTTAGCCCAACAGCCAGTGAAAGGGCGCCATATTCAAAACAACAGAAATCTCAGAATTAAAATTCCTCAAACATGGAGGTATTTTACACCATTTTAAAGATAAACATGTTGTTAATCCCACCACAGTGTCCGATTTAAAAAAATGCTTTACGACGAAAGCACATCAAACGATTATGTTAGGTCTGCACCTAGTCACAGAAAAGCACAGCCATTTCTCCAGCCAAAGAGAGGAATCACAAAAAGCAGAAATTGAGATGAAATTAATCACTAACCTTTGAGTTTCATCAGATGACACTCATAGGACTTCATGTTACACAATACATGTATGTTTTGTTTGATAAAGTTCATATTTATATCCAAAAATCTGAGTTTACATTGGTGCGTTATGTTCAGTAGTTCCAAAACATTCTGTGATTTTGCAGAGAGCCACATCAATTTACAGAAATACTCATCATAAATGTTGATGAAAATACAAGTGTTATGCAATGGACTTCTCCTTAATGCAACCGCTGTGTCAGATTTCAAAAAAGCTTTACCGAAAAAGCACACCATCTGAGTACAGCGCTCAGACAACAAAACAAGCAATACAGATATCCGCCATGTTGTGAAGTCAACATAAGTCAGAAATAGCATTATAATTATCTTCATCAGAATGCACTCCCAGGAATCCCAGTTCCACAATAAATGTTTGATTTGGTGCGATAGTCCATTTATGTCCAAATACCTCCTTTTTGTTCGCGTTTAGCCCAGTAATCCAAATTCATGAGGCGAGAGCAGATAAAGTCCAAAAGTTCCGTTACAGTCCGTAGAAACATGTCAAACGATGTATAGAATCAATCTTTAGGATGTTTTTAACATAAATCTTCAATGTTCCAACCGGAGAATTCCTTTGTCTTCAGAAATGTATTGGAACGCAAGCTAACTCTCACGTGAACGCGCGTGACCAGCTCATGCCACTCTGGCAGACCTCTGACTCATTCAGCTCCCATTCCCCCCTCTTCCACAGTAGAAACTTCGAACAATGTTCTAAAGACTGTTGACATCTAGTGGAAGCCTTAGGAAGTGCAATATGACCCAATAGACACTGTATATTCAATAGGCAATGAGTTGAAAAACTACAAACCCCAAAATTCCCACTTCCGGGTTAGATTTTTTTCTCAGGTTTTTGCCTGCTATATGAGTTCTGTTATACTCAAACATAATTCAAACAGTTTTAGAAACTTCATAGTGTTTTCTATCCAAATATACTAATACTATGCATATCTTAGCTTCTGGGACTGAGTTGCAGGCAGTTTACTCTGTGCTTCTTACTCATCCAAGCTACTCAATACTGCCCCCAGACTCCCAAGTATACCTTAACAGGAGAATATCATGCCCTCTGTTCCAGGTTTGGTCTTCCATTTGTACTGTACATGGATCGCACTGTGACCTGGGATATCCTGCAGAAGGAGATCCTGGAGAAGATGCATCATCTGCTCAGGCCAGGAGTTTACATTCAGGTGGGTGGAGGATAGTGAATGGAATGGAAACAACCCCACAGAATGCAGGTAAAACATTTTTTTTTAAATGAAATGGCTAAAGTCTGAATTAACTGTGCAGGCTTTCACTTTGTAGGCACTCTGGTTTACTGCATTTAACCCCCTAGATTCGATAAATTACATAACAAAAAATCCCAATCAAAATCTCAGTTTAAGCTAGAGATGTTTTTTTTTTGCATTGGATGCCTCTCAGACCATGAGACATCGCAAAAATCGTACTTCTCACGAAAACGTCTGTAGCATCTGAACAGTTTGTCCTAGAAACTATTATGACCACTCTATGCAAAGGTAAGACTCTCACAAACTCAATTTTGCTCTATGACCCCCACAAGTGTCTCAGGACTCATCTGAAGATAACCGGTATCGGTTTTAAAAAACTAATGGAAGCATGAAGGTAGTTTTGTGCTACCCAAAAAAGCGTTAAATCTGTGTAAAAAAATATATACACTAACTGTTCAAAAGTTTGGGTCACTTTTCCTTGTTTTCCATGAAAACATACATTAAATTCGTTGAATAGGAAATATAGTCAAGACGTTGACATGTTATAAATAATGATTTTTATTTGAAATAATAATTCTGTTCTTTGTTTTCGTCAAAGAATCCTCAATTTGCAGCAATTACAGTCTTGCAGACCTTTGGCATTCAAGTTGTAAATTTGTTGAGGTAATCTGAAGAGATTTCACCCCATGCTTCCTGAAGCACCTCCCACAAGTTGGATTGGCTTGATGGGCACTTCTTACGTACCATACGGTCAAGCTGCTCCCACAACAGCTCAATAGGGTTGAGATCCGGTGACTGCTGGCTACTCCATTATAGACCGAATACCAGCTGACTGCTTCTTCCCTAAATAGTTCTTGCATAGTTTGGAGCTGGGCTTTGGGTCATTGTCCTGTTGTAGGAGGAAATTGGCTCCAATTAAACGCCGTCCTCAAGGTATGCCATGGCGTTGCAAAATGGAGTGATAGCCTTCGTCAAGATCCCTTTTACCCTGTACAAATATCCCACTTTACCACCACCAAATCACACCCAAACCATCACATTGCCTCCACCATGCTTGACAGATGACATCAAGCACTCTTCCAGCATCTTTTCATTTTTCTCTGTGTCTCACTAATGTTCTTTGTGATCCAAACACCTCAAACTTAGATTTGTCTTTCCGTAACACTTTTTTCCAATCTTCCTCTGCCCAGTGTCTGTGTTTTGCCCATCTTAATCTTTTCTTTCAATTGGCCAGTCTGAAATATGATTTTTTTCTTTGCAACTCTGCCTAGACGGCTAGCATCCCGGAGTCACCTCTTCACTGTTGACATTGAGACTGGTGTTTTGCGGATACTATTTAATGAAGCTCCCATTTGAGGGCTTGTGAGGCGTCTTTTTCTCAAACTAGACACTCTAATGTACTTTTCCTCTTGCGCAGTTGTGCACCGGGGCCTCCCACTCCTCTTTCTATTCTGGTTAGGGCTAGTTTGCGCTGTTCAGTGAAGGGAGTAGTACACAGCGTTGTACGAGATCTTCAGTTTCTTGGCAATTTCTCGCATGGAAGACCCTTCATTTGTCAGAACAAGAATAGACTGATGAGTTTCAGAAGAAAGTTCTTTGTTTCTGGCCACAAATGCTGATGCTTCAGATACTCAACTAGTCTAAAGAAGGCCAGTTTTATTGCTTCTATAATCAGTTTTCAGCTGTGCTAACATAATTGCAAAAGGGTTTTCTTATGATTAATTAGCCTTTTAAAATTATAAACTTCGATTAGCTAACACAACGTGCCATTGGAACACAGGAGTGATGGTTGCTGATAATGGGCCTTAGTAGTAAAGACATTTTTTATATATTTTTTTTGTACCTAAGTGTCCTAAAATTCAAAATCGAGTATGACCATCTTAAAACAATTCCATATCAGTTTAGCATCCCCTATCCGCCAATGTCTTAGACTCTAAATAAATAAACAGTTGATTCTCATGTAAGGGCTTGTTAGACGTTTAAGTTGCCTCATTGGATAGAATGCTGTTGGTCTGGTTTGAAAAGCACGGCCATGGCAACATGTCTATACGTAGCAGTCCGGTGGTGGGAATAGGGATTGTGAGTAACTAAAGTCCTGGTATTATCTGCAGGTGGGGCCCTTCAGCCTACGAGTGGTTGGTGTGGTTGGCATCACGTACCTCCTGCCCCAAGAGGAGCAGCCTCTCTGTCACCCAACAGTGGAAAGGTCAGTCTCCTTGTTATTCCTGGTCCTCTGTAGCTCAGTTGGTAGATCACGGCACTTGCAACTCCAGGATAGTGTGTTCGATTCCCAGGACCACCAATATAGATGTGATATCTTCATTTGACCAGTTTCTATATTATGTGGATCTTAATTAATGGACATTTTTCTAGGGGTTGATACATTTTTCATTAAACCTCAAATGCAATAAGTTTGCATTTTGCATTGTGCATGAAAATTCTCTGCGACAACAGAGTGATCAATTTGAGAAAGCACATCTGTATGTAAAAAAAAAAAAATGTATGCACGCTTGACGGTAAGTCGATTTGGATAAAAGTGTCTGCTAAATGGCATATTTTATAATATCATTCAACTGTAGCTCTCAACCAGGGTCATGTTCAGTAGGGCACACAGCAAAATGTTTTTCTCCAAAAAAATATAATTTGTGTTCGGGTAGTATCTCCCCTTTTTCAAAATGTTTTCTTCCTACTGAACACAACAACCTCTCACCAGTTCACAATTTTGTTTATAGTTTACTGCCTCCTTGTAATCCTCAAACCACACTTGAATGCCAGATCAGATGCTCTGATGTCACCAGAACAGTTAAATGGCGTGCCTTTACATGTTTTGGTATCTGTTACTTCACACATTACTTGCTCAGCAGGTTTGGTTTATAGTTTATCCCAGTTGCTCATTCAATTGAATAGAATGGAAGTTTGTTGACTAGAATGGGAGTTAGTCACACAGTACACACACTAAAAAGCTGGATAGATATGTGTACAGCAGGCAAAAAGACAGCCCCACGGGTAATGTACATCCAATTCACTTAGATTTGTAGTGTTTTGAAGATGAGAGGAATACAGCTTGTTGGTTGATATGTGTTTAAGTTGTGAAGCTGGCTTATTCTCGTTTCTCCTCAACATAATATTTCCTTGGCAGAGCATACAAGTCCTGTGGCCAGGGGGGACCGCCGCACGTCAAGATAGTGGTGGAGTGGGACAAAGAGACCAAGGATTAGTGAGTGAACGCTGCACAACAATATTGCTGGTGCTCTGCATCTCTTTGATAAACACCTTGTTTCTGGGCGTTTGTGGTGAGATTTATCCTGCAGGGAAATACAGGCCCATAAATGATCCCTATAAAGCCACTAAGGATGGGGACGATTATTAGAATATCCAAATGGCCGTTAGTATTAGATTACTTGCGAGGGTATTCATTTAAAATAATTACATTTTAGACAGATAGCCTTTTCATTAAAATAGGCCTAGCCTATGTGACATTGCGACATACAAGGACAGACCATAACATTAGACATTTTAATAAAACAACAGTTATGAGTGCGCTCCCATTTTTTATTTTTTTTAAGGCGTACCGGTAGCCTTCACACTTTTCACGAGTGTCGCTTGTTATTGTCGGTCAATCAAAGCCGCACTACCATCAAAGGCTCCATGTGTACCAAGTGAAGTTCAAGATTTTTAATCAATGCCAAATGGAATTCCAATTTAAGGAAATTAAGTAGGCTACAATGATCAACCAACAGGTAGGCTGTTGTTTAATTTGAATGGAGTTGTTGTAGACAATGACTTGGGGGGCACTGCTGCCTTAAGTAGCCTCGCTAGCTGGCTAACTAAATTAGCTGGGTCATTCCTACGAAGCGGTACATTTTGGACCTCATAACTTTTGGAAAAAATCTATACTGGACAAAAATATAAACGCAACATGTAAATTGTTGGTCCCATGTTTAATGAGCTCAAATGAAAGATCCCAGAAATGTTTTATATAAACAAAAAGCTTATTTCTCTCAAATGTTGTGCACAGTGTGATCATTACACAGGTGCACCTTGTGCTGGGGAAAATAAAAGACCACTCTAAACTTTGCCACAAGACAACGCCACAGATATCTCACATTTTGAGGGAGCGTGCAACTGGCATACTGACTGCAAGAATGTCCCCCAGAGCTGTTGCTAGAGAGTTGAATGTTAATTTCTCCGCTATAAGCCGCATCCATTGTTGTTTTAGAGAATTTGGCAGTACGTCCAACTGGCCTCACAACCACAGACCAAGTGTAACCATGCCAGCCCGGGACCTCCACATACGGCTTTTTCACCTGCTGGATCGTCTGAGACCAGCCACCTGGACAGCTGATGAAACTAAGGAGTTATTTGTCTCTAATAAAGCCCTTTTGTCGGGGACAAACTCATTCTGATTGGAAACTTGGCCTGGCTCCGAAGTGGGTGGGTCTATGCCCTCCCAGGTCCACATTTTTCTTTAAAACGTATGTATTTTGACTATCCGGATATTCGAATAGTGAAATAATTTCAAATGCACATCCCTTAAAGCCACCAAATATTCAATAAAATAGATTGTTTGATGATGTTTGTTTTTGCTTTAAGGCAAAAGTCTGCATGCTCAGTTCGGCGGGCGCCTTACCGAAACCGGCTTGGCAAACCGAACGAGTGTGCTTGCATACTTTCTTAAAATACCTTCTTGTTAAATATGAAAAAAAAACGGCAATAGTACTGTTTGTCCATTTTGAGATGCCGTAGCTAGTATAAACTTACACGTAATAGTCCGAATGAATCGAAGATGACTCAAGAAATCTGTCATTAATTTTGATGTTTTTGCATAGTCGTACAATTTTACATTTAACTAAGATGTCTGGTGCAGTATTCATTTTTGAATAAAAAAATGTGCATGAAAGCAAGCCGTCTCTCGTTGAATGACAAAGGCTCTATTGAAGAATCATTATTGTTGACCAATCACCAACGAAGGGGTGTAGACTTCGCCTACCGACTTTGGCTCAGTTTGGCTAATGTGCCCGAACAGCCGAAAAAACCCATACCGAATTACAAAATGAACAGAAATGTCACATAATGCCTTCATAATGTATGCACAAACTCTTAGGAATTGTTTCGGCTGGGAAGCATGCTGGTGCCTTTAGACATTTGGAGACAGGATAACATAAAGGAATGAAATCCTTAAGTATTAGACTACCTAAGCAATACCCACTTATTGGGAAGTGTCAGATTTAGTATTGTTTGTTAGGATAGGAGGCAGTGTGTTGAGTGATTGATTGGCTGACTGTGATTCCCCTCCCCTTCCATGAAGTCTGTTTGGGCTCAATGAGGAAGAGTACATCCCTGATGCTGAGAGTGTGTATCTGCACAGAGAGCAACACCATCAGCCCCAGGCCTGCACCCTCGCTCAGTGCCTCCAGCTCTACACCAAAGAGGAGCAGGTAACACTGGAGTGCACCCATTGTGTTGGTACCACAAGGTCACACACGCACATTGTGTTGGTATCACAAGGCCACACACACAATGTCTGTCGATGCTGTTGTATGTATTTAAACAAGAAAAGAGACCAGGAAAAAGGAATATTCTCTTCTTACCAGAGGGTTTGTTTATTATTCCACAGCTGAACATCCAATAGCCTTTAATTTGGTTGAAATGCTGAGGGTGCTGGATATTCTGCCCCTAATTCTAGGTTTGAAATACAGCATTTTTATAATGGCTTCTCTCTGTCTGGAAGGACACCAGATAGACTGAATATACACTGTGGTTAGCAGAGGCTGGAGGTGGTCAGTTTAAGAACTGGCACTGATCACAGAAATGAGGGTGCTGTGAAAACATGGAGTACAGTAGTCCTGAATTCCCTCTGTGAGTGAGACTGATTTAAAAGCACTGCGGTGGAGAGATTTTCCTTGATGTGTGTGTGTGTGCGTGTGCGTGTGCGCATGGGTGGGCTGTCTCTGTTCCAGCTGGCCCCAGATGATGCCTGGCGCTGCCCCCACTGCAAGCAGCTGCAGCAAGGCCACATCAAGCTCAGCCTGTGGACCCTGCCTGATGTGCTCATACTGCACCTCAAGAGGTTCAGACAGGTACTGCAACACAACATTCAGCACCCCCTCAAATTCCCCCACTGAAAATTGTCCAATAATTCCTGTTTTATTTTTAGTAACAGTAGTTTCTCATGCTTTGGGCGGCCCGACTGGTTCCTATTCTTGGTTTGCCTTCAGTCAGTGTTGCTTGTTCTGTCTTGTCCATGTTCAGTCACTGCCACTCAGTCTTACCCGGTGACCCATCTCCTTCCTGCCTGTCGAAGAGGCCGTTGTAGCGCCAGTTCAGTTGACTGGGTACTGTGTTTACTGCTGTGTCCTGTAGGAGGCTGACAGGAGGGTGAAGATGCAGAACATGGTGCGGTTCCCTCTGCTTGGCATGGACATGGCTCCTCACATGGTGAAGAGGTCCCAGAGCAGCTGGAGCCTGCCCTCTCACTGGTCACCATGGAGACGACCCTACGGCCTTGGGCGTAACCCTGACGACTACCTGTACGACCTGTACGCCGTCTGCAATCACCACGGAAACATGCATGGAGGCCACTACACAGGTAAGACCGGTGGTTTAGCAATAAGGTGGTAGTAGTCACTGACTGGAGGTAGATGGATAAGAAAATAACACTACATTCTGACAGTTTCTTCACCATCACCCTAAATCTCTTGTTCTTCTAACCCCCAGCTTACTGTAAGAACTCTGTTGACGGCCAGTGGTACTGCTTTGACGACAGTGAGGTTCAGCCCGTCGCTGATGATGATGTGTGTCAGCAGACGGCCTACATCTTGTTCTACCAGAGGAGGAACACGATCCCCTCCTGGTCCGCCAACAGCTCCGTAGCAGGTCAGTGGTGACTTCTTGGAGTGTGGGATTTTCCTGACACTAATGTTTCGTTAAGATGGTGTATTACGTGGTGCTACAGGAGAAATGCCATTAAGTGACATTAAAACGGTCACTTAACACTCTTAGTTGGACAGTAGCATCAACATATTGGTTATCTTTGAGAGACCTGAGGGGTTGATTGTCGTGTCTATCTGTGCCAGGCTCCACCAGCTCATCTCTGTGTGACCACTGGGTGAACCGTCTCCAAGGCAGCAGGCCAGCCAGCCTGGCTTCCGGGGCCTCCTCCAGACGCACCTCTCTAGCCTCACTGGGCGAGTCGGTGGAGTTCACCACAGGGGACCGCAGCGAAGATGACGGTGAGATACACTAGGTTTCTCTGTCTTTCTTCAGCTCTTTTGCCCTCCTCTCCCCCTCTTTTAGCTAATTATTTCTAACCTTACAGGAGCTGTTACTATGCCCAGTTGAGAAAAGAGGGCATTCTATTATCCTTTCATTGAGTCTAGTGCATTAGTGTAAACTCATTTATTTGTATCTATTTAGGTGGATTTTCGACCCGTCCCTTTGTTCGGAGCATCCAGCGTCAGAGCTTGTCTTCCAGATCATCCATTGCCAGTCCTCTGGCCTTCAGTGAGAACAGCATGAAGCCCTCCTGGTCCCTCTCTGCCAAGCTCCATATGAGGTCTAACTCCCCTTCACGCTTCTCCCTGGACTCACGCTCCTCTCCCCCCTTGGAGAGGATAGGAGAGAGGGGAGAGGCCTGTGATGACAAGGTATCCACATCTTGCTTCGGTAGCTACAGCCGGCACGAGCGCTACCCTGGTGGCAGGGCCCCCTTGGCCATGATGGAGGGGAACAGCACCGACCAGGACCATGGCAGGAAGATCCTAGACGAAGTCTACTGCAGGGCCCCCACGCCGGCCGATAAGAAGAGCTCCAAGAGTGACCCGACGGACAACAACAACCAAATAACAGCCCTGGACCAAAATGCACAAGCCCCCCTGTCGAAAGAGCAGAAACGCAAGAGCAGCACCTCCGGATCTGCCCCGAAGTTAGAGAGCGCCGGGTCCAAAAAGGGTTCCACAAAGTCTGAGCCAGAGAGAAACTCCAAGAAGCGCCAGTGTTCGTTCTCCACCCCCAAATCCTCTACATCCCAAATGTCTTCCAGCCCTGTGGTGAAGGGCCCCAAGGTGACCAACTCTAAAGACAAGACCACCAGCAGCAGCACCGCTACGCCCACCAGGACCCCGTCCAAAAAGAAAGAGTTTTTGTCTTCCAAGGGTTCTGACTCAGCAGCTGGAACCCCCCAGCGCAAGCAGCGCATCTCCACGCCGCAGTCCTCCGCTTCCCCCTCCCCCACCGTAAAGAAGAGTGCCTCTGGCCTTGAGAAGACCACCGCTGGTCGGAAGAAGCTGCTGGAGAGGAGCTGCAGTCGGGACTCAGGGTTGGTAAGCCCTCTGGTTGATCGACCACGCTGGGGCAGCAACGCTTCAGCCAGGACCCCCACCAAGACTGCTGCAGAGGGGGTCCGTCCAGAGAGGTTTTTGCGGAGTTCCATCAGCAGCTCCTCTGTCACCAGCCTGCGCTCCCCCAGTGTCTCCTGCAGGGACCCTAGGCACAGCAACAAGTCAGAGGACAAGGGCTTGTCGTTCTTCAAGAACGCCCTGCGCCAGAGAGAGTCCCGCCGGTCGGCCGATCTGGGTAAGACCAGCATCCTGGCCAAGAAGGCCTCTGAGAGGACAGCCAGGCTGAGCGTTCAGGAGGAGGATGGGTCGGCCAATGCCTCAGAGCATCATGTGAACGAGGTTGTCACTGAGGTAAAGGAGTCCTCCAAGCCCTCCACCCCAGTCAGACGCTCTCTGTTACCTATTATAGGCAAATCCAAGTCTTCCACTTCTGAATCCAGTCTTTATTCTCCCCCCAATGGGAAAAAGCCTCTTGAGAAGCAGGCGTCCTCCAGAAAGCTTTCTGCCATGCAATCTTCTGCACGCCCAACACAGAAGCCTCAATGACATCATATATCGATAGCAGTCTCATTGTTTTATGTACGCAGCAATTTTTTTTCTCCATGTGCCTAAGATATAAATATATATAGATTGAGAGAGTATATAATATATATATATATATATGTACTTGTATTTTTCTTTTCATAAGCAAGATGTAAATGATCAAAAGCGCCTTTCTATCCTGTCATGGAACCAAATCATTGCCTTTGGCAAAGTATGGTATTAGTATACTACTGTACACAACTCAATAGGAATGTTTTAAGATAGCACTTTGTAAATACAGTATGGAATATTTTTCTCCAGAACAACGCTATACAGTAACTTAGTAAACAAAACATCTATTACTGTAAATGTTTATGTAATACATTTACATGGTTTAAAAAGGTCACGTGAAACTAGAGTAACGGGTCTGGGACTTGACATTTAAGGCTGTTAAGGATACACTAGTCTTAAGATAGTTTGTGGAGTAGTCTAAAATGTTACTCCTTTTCTACACCTGGTGCTGTTCAAAGGGCAATACTGGCACTGTTTTGAAATATTTAAAATGCTGAGGTTCTGAAATATAAAAAAATGATTCTATGTCGGGTCGGCAACAGGCGTCCTGTGGTGCGAAACCGCCCAAGAAGTGATTTTTTTTGGGGGGGGGGTGTTGTGGGACTACCCAAAGTTTGTAGTATAAACAAATATATATGTATGTATTTTGGGAATTAAGTTTTTGGTTAAAAAAAGGTGTTTAGTTTAGGAACTCTGTTCCCAAGTATTTTCTTGGATTAAAAAAAAGAGATGTGATCAAGAGATGAAATGATTGTATTTGCGAACAATTAGGTTTTTTTGGCCTTAGTTGTGGTCAATTTGCAGTGTACAAATGATTCTAATTATGCCCCCCCCAACCATCCGCGGCTGAATCTAGTTGCCTACCCCTGATCTAGGTGTTACCAGTCCCGGCAGCACCTCAACCTGTCGTACCTCATGAGAGGATGTATGGAATAGCAAACAGAGGCTGCTGTATAGTACTGATAAAATCCATAACCGCTCATTTAAGTTGAACATTTGTGCTTATTTGCCTTTGTCCGGTCTTCAGATGAAGTCAATTCAATCTAAATAATGCACACTGCACTGAACCGTTTTACTATTCTTTGCTGTTTACTTGAAGCGTATCTACGTAACTGTACAACTGTCAGGCCCTGCATGGGGATGTTCTCCTTGGTTGAATGATAGTTTGACGAGTCATTTCAGTCAGATCTGGTGCCACCCCCATATCTGCAAAGATTTTGTAGCTGTAGTTTTGACCTGTTACTGAACTCTTCCTGTGTCTTGCTGTAACCCATTTGGTAATCTACCATGCCCAAGCCCTTCAGTGCAATAGTTCTCAACTGTTCATGCAATCGTCCTCAAGACTGTTCATCAGTCTTACCTTATACGATAACTTTAATTATGATTCGAAATACCAGGGTAAACCTTCTTGCTGGTCTGGTTGTAACATATTGAAATCTTCAGATACCCTTCTACTGAAATGGCATATTTTGTAATATTTCATATTTCACTTGCTGACAATGTAAGAGACCAAGTTTCTCCAGGGTCTTGAGATTTGCTGTCTCTAACCTACTGCACCAAGTTTAATATTAAACCCAATTGGAGACATTTTGCTGCCTATAGCGACAGTTTGCCTGAAAGTGAAAACCCCCACTGTTACATATGAACTATTAACATTAATGATTGTTTAGGGATTCAGCACAGTCTGACAACCTGTCACTTGTTATTGTTGCCCATGGCTACGCTGTCATTAAGTGAGCTGCTGCTACAAACACTGTTGAAATGGTGGGCTTTTGAACGAATAGCAGCTCTAGTTCACTGAATTACTTTGCCTTGACCTGAGGGGGTATACCACAAAGCAGAATCAATGAGTTAGCCAGCTAACTTTGATAAGCAACCAGAAATAACTATTGATTTTATGGTTAATTAAATAAATAAGAGCATACATTTAAAATGGGCAACTTTTTATTTTGTAGAAAGATATCAGAATATTTATACAAGTTTGCTGGCTAACTCCATGATCCTGCTTTGTAGTTTACCCTTCTGAAGGCTTGTGTTGACTTCCAGATTTAATGTCTTGGCCTAAGCTCTAGTTTATCATGAGCTTGAGTCTCACTGGTGACCCGGGTTCCAAACCAGTTTGGTTACCCTGTTGCCATGTTACGAATACATAGAACCACATCTTTCACAAAGCTTTGTTATTTTGGCCCATCTTTGAATATATATTTTATTAGTGAAATCAGATGCCTGCAACAATATTATCCTTTTTGGCTTTTAAGTATATGGTTGTGCCACTGTTGTCAATCGATGGAAACAACCATTTCAACACTGTGGAAAGCAGTATTGCATGATAACTCTAACGCATGCATGTCCTTAACTATGCAATAGATTGTTGCTATGTGAACCAGAGAGTAAATGTACAATATATCCTATCTTCCAAATGCCAGCAATGGAGAGCATGGTTAGTGACTTCCATTGCTTTAATTGCACACTTATGTTTTAGGGTTTTCATTACACTTTTCTTTTTTTTTTTTACATGCGAGAATGTTACCACATTGAGAAACGGATGTGGCCCAAACTCTTTAAGATGCCGAACATTTTGTATTTGTCTTGTTTTCTAACTTAAGTTTACACTAAATTGATTTAGTCTTGTGATTGTTTTAAGGGATTGTCTCTACCTTTTTTTAAATGTATTTTTTTACATTCATTTTCATTGTGTCTGTTGTTTTTCCAATATGCTGGAGTATGTGTTCAAAGGGTGCTCTCTTTTTAAAGAGCAGGTTATCAGTCTTCTCTTTGCCCTCTTGTTCACCAGCAAGGACTTCATTATTAACACTACAGACTGACTAGCTCAGTCATCTCATGTGTTGCCTGTGCACTCTGCTCTCATTTCACTGTTCTATGAGCTGTTAGATTTAGGTATGAAAGGCATGTCAGTTAATGGATGAATGTCATTATTAAACAACGGGAGTGTTTTTTTTTTTTAAATGTAAAGAACACTTTTGGTCTTGTAGTTGCCATAAAGACACCTGTTGTGGCATAGACTACTAGAGTATATATGTGTCTAGGGCAGGGCTCTCCAACCCTGTTCCTGGAGAGCTAACCTCCGTGTAGGTTTCTGCTTCAACCCCAGTTGTAACTCGATTCTGCTTATCAATCAGCTGATTATTAGAATCAGGTGTGCTAGATGAGGGTTGGAGGGAAAACCTACAGGATGGTAGATCTTCCGAAACAGGTTTGGGGAACCCTGGTCTAGGACATCTGACATAGTGGTAGCTAATTAGATAGTATAAATTCCATGTCATTAATCAGTCATCTGGAATTTGATTCATTCTTCTCTCCTTGAATGACACACTGGACTTTAGATACTGATTAGCGAATAGTACCAGGCAGCAGCCCACGTTTCTACAATACTACAATAACGCTATCTTAGTGGTTCTGTACAGTAGTCTTCTGGAAGTAGTTCAAAATGAGTCCAGGGAAATATTTGATGATGAAATAAGTTTGGGGAAGTGCATGAGACTGCGTCAAACCTTTTTATGTTAATTTATTTGTATGTTTTGTTTGACTCATTTTGTTATTTTATAAAGAACGCATTTCTTTGAAAGAGACATTATGTTGCTTTACCAATGCAAGAACAACATGTAAAATGTAATTAAAAAAAATATGTAAAGCAATATGTTTTATTGTACATGGTCCCTTTTTAATACAAATCTTACATTATTATTTATTATTATATCTCCAGTATTACCAAATAATGTTGTCCACTGTGACCCACTAGAGGGAGCTTGTCTCCTGTGAATGTTTTGCTTTGCACAGTAAAGCCAGTTGATTTGACATCAGTTATCCAACTGAATATCGTAGAATTTATTTGGTATAATTCTGACTGTCATGTAATTAGCCTACTACTTATTGTGGGATTATTTACTAAATTGTTTTTATTCCTCATTGTGAGGGTATAACTGGTTCATTCTTCCACCCCTGACCCCACCTTACATTGCATTAGGACAAATCAAATGCATGTACTGCAATTAATTTGAAAGTGTGATTCCATGAAGTTAGCACCCTGCTAAAGGCTCAGGGTTTTCTGTCTGATAAATATTTACAGTACTGCCTGATGTTTGCAAGGAGTACTCCTGCAGCAATCCAGAGCCTATGCATTTTGTTACTTGGAACCCAACAGTCAACATTTCCAGCATGAACAGCATTTTATTTTATTTTTTTATACATCTCTCCCAACCTCCCCCCTTCCATTAAAGATTACAGTGCCTTGCGAAAGTATTCGGCCCCTTTGAACTTTGCGACCTTTTGCCACATTTCAGGCTTCAAACAAAGATATAAAACTGTATTTTTGCACGCCCAATTTCAGTTTTTGATTTGTTAAAAAGTTTGAAATATCCAATAAATGTCGTTCCATTTCATGATTGTGTCCCACTTGTTGATTCTTCACAAAGAAATACAGTTTTATATCTTTATGTTTGAAGCCTGAAATGTGGCAAAAGGTCGCAAAGTTCAAGGGGGCCGAATACTTTCGCAAAGCACTGTATGTTGGTGTTGGGTGGTGGTGTGGTGAGTGTGAGAGATCACAAGTCAATGCCTCATGCTCTTACAGATACAAGATGGTGCTATGTTCCAAGTCTGGAGCAGCTATTTCTGAAGCTTATTATCGCAAGCAGCGAATAGGGAAGTGTCGGGGCTTGTAAATGTGTTTTTATCAATGTTTTGCATGTCTTCTCGATTTGCACATTGCAGAAAATGGTACCGCTTTCATCTCAACACACATTAACACGTGTGTTTTAACAGAACGATTACATGTTTTATTGAGTCTTGGGAGGATGTTTTCTCACAGATATTCTCTACTCATGTTTGGCATCTTAGTTACACTTTTTTACTGAAAAGATTTCAGAAGTTCATCATTTGACTTTATCTCTTCTGTTCATTGTTACACTGTGTGTGTGTGTGTGTGTGTTAATCTCCAGTCAGGTCCTAAAATATTGGCACCCTTGATTAAGATGTGCAAAGAATACTATAAAATAAATAATACATACTGAGCTATATTGTATGCTCAAAATGTTTTGCAAATAACTTTTATATTAATACAATTGCTCAGAGAAAGGGATGATTAACAAGTTATATTTTCTTCTCAAAGGTGGTGGTCAAAATGATTAGCACCCCTGTTTTCCATAGCTTCCAATACCTCACCTTCCAAGGATAATGGCACTGAGCCTTTTTGAAAAATGTTTTGAGATTGGAAACACATTGGGAGTGATCGTAGACCGTTCCTCCATACAGAATCTTTCCATCTGCGCTCTTCAATTCAAACCACAGGTTTTCAATGGGGTTCAAGTCCGGAGAGATGGCCATTGAAAAATGTTTATTTTGTGGTTAATAATTAACCATTAATTTGTGGATTTTGATATGTGCTTGGGGTTAATGTCTTGCTGGAAGATCCACTTTTGGCCTAGTTTTAGCCTCTTGGCAGAGGCAACCAGGTTTTTGGCTAAAATGTCTTGGTACTGGGTGAAGTTCATGATGCGGTTGACCTTAACCAAGACCCCCAGGACCAGTGGAAGCAAAATAGCCTCATAACATCAAAGATCTACCACCATATTTTACAGTAGTTATGGGGTTCTTTTCTGCATATGCATCTTTCTTTAGATGCAAAACCCATATCGTTGGCGTGACTAAAGACCTATTTTTCACGTCATCCAACAAATGTAAACGCCCGAGGGGTATACTACGAATGAAACTAGATCTACTCAGGCTTTTATAAAGCTAGCCAGCTTCAGTTAGCTTCACAATCCAGCTCAGGCTTCATTCGTACTATGACGGTGGATATTGCTCGTCTGCCTGCCGCTAACTCTTAACGGGCTTGTAACTGCGCGATATGCACGCGCAAAGACCAAACTGTTGATTGAGACAATGCTGAAACCATCAAACCATTTTTGTCGAAATCATAATGAAAGATAAGTTACAGTATCTTGCAAATTCAGCAGGCTATGATGTGAAATAGGCTAGAAGTTTATTTTTAATGCTGTTTTTGATGTACTTTGGCATGCTAATCAATGCACACGATAACCTTTTCCCCCCGCACCTATGAGGATAGTACAGTAACATTTCAACGAAGTATCTACTAACCCTAATCTTAACTATTACCCTAACCTTAACCCTTACAAAAATCCTTATAATAACCCTAACTGTGACCTTAGCAAGCAGTTGCTTATCAACAGATAGTTTGTTGATATTATGGTCATCTGTAGAGCACGTACCGATGGAAAAACCCGAACTATCCCAATAAAGTGTGACCAATCATTTTTGTCATAGAAAAGTTTACCGTGCATGATCTTTAAAATGTATCCTGTAATGTGATAGGTATTTGAATGACATTTTTTTTATTTTTTTAACGAAACACTTTTGATTAATATATTTAACCGGTCATCTTTCTCAAATGAAGGAGATGGTGAATGAGGGTATCTGGTCTCATTGGTGCACAACATGCGGCTGAGTCATCTCATTCAGGGTGAGTTAGCCTGCCCTGGAGAAGGTTAGTTCTGAAGCATGTGTTGCCATAGAAATGGCTAGCTAAAAGGTGAGCCACTTTCGTATGACACGTTATCAGAGTTGACCAAAGTTACCTCTGCTAACTCAAACTTTGGTGTTATGTAGGCCGGCCCCCTTCTTTTCTCACCAGCTCTGCTCACTGAGACTTCTCTTAACAGGGCAGTCAGATGCCAGCCATCTCTGCCTTTCAGCCAGTATGAACCTGTAGTTAATGATGTCAGTCCATAGCCAGAGCTTCTGTTGAAGTAATCTGCAGACCATTAGGGCTGAGCCTAGCAGGCCAGATGATCTGTCAACCTCCTCCCACCACCCCGCTGTGTTCCTCTCCTCTGTCTGGCAGCTCTACATGCCCCTGGAACACAAAACCACATCCCTTTCATGTACTGGTGAGTACCTGTAGAGATATTACACAATTTTCCCCCACAACACATCCACCATCACTTCCATTGTCAGCCAGTCCAGGTTGTGAGGATGTATTTAAACTGATTTCAGTGTCTGAGATTCCAGCTGTAGGCATGAGAGAGAATCAGGATGGATGTTCTTTAACGGTGACGCCAGGGGAGAAAAATAGAAGTGTGAATGGAAATGTTGTTTGAACAATATGTGCTGTGAATGAGTCCCACTCCCACCAGTGCCAGACTCCATCGAAATAAAAGCCCAGTAAATCTAATCTAATCACTGTGTTGACAAAAAAAAAAAGCTGTCGTGCTGGTTTTTTTCTCCAAGGGCGGACGAACGTTGAAACTCCGAAAAATGAGTTGAATATTGATCAATGGAGGCCCTCCCCAGGGTGCTTGTTGCCCTCTAGCTGATATTGCTGGAAGAGAAATGGCACGCTAGTTTCATTAGCATTTTGCAATAAACAACATGTGGGTTGCCAAAACCATGCCAGAGTGAAGCCAGATGAGTATAAGAAGAACCCTTCCTGGTTGTCTTTGCACAGGCATATCACCCTGCATTTCTGTACGCCATGTTATACCATGCCATAAAAAGGGATTTGTGGCTTGGCAGAGCTCCAGAAGGCAAGCCATTTAAAATGTCCCCACACTTAACAGAGGATGCCATTTACTCACATTCTCCGTGCTTTGAAGCAGAGTGGAACCGACGTCCTCCTCTTTGCACTCAATAATATCAGTCTCCCACAGTAAAGGGCGAGTTACTTTAGTAATTCACATGCGGTTTTATCTCCTTTGTCCCGTATTTTGACTCTGCCCTAGAGAGTGCGGGGAACTTTGTAAGAAAATCGATAGTAATTGATTCTTGAGGGCTGGAGTAGCAGGTTGGAATTCACGGTAAGAGCTCTGGGAAGACGTAGACAGAGAGGCAGTAGTGAAGGAGTGCAGGAACCTGGGCTTAATATGCATGTGGCAGCTCAGCTAAAGGTCAGCAACATGAACCTGTCTGTAGCTACAGATTATTAAAGATGGTCACCGCACCGGGCGCACAGTTACTAAGGACCCAGAGGTAAGCCTAGATAGAAATAAAAACACTACGGTCTCATCTTCTGTGATGTAGGGTGGTCGAGGTGGGGGCAGCACACAACTCTGAGAAATAGTAGCAATCATATCACAATTTTATTGGATTTCCAAGTGTCTTGCTCATAGCTGGTCTGAAGTACAGTAAAACATTGTAAAGCCGATTATCTATAGAGATGATCTACTGTAGGGAATGTAGTTTTGAATAAAAATGTATGATTTTAGGAAGCATGTGCCACCCTGGGTACAATCAATTCTTTCTTCGGTCTTGAACACGGGTAATTTCTCTCTAAGGAGTTTTTTTGTTTCCTCCCTCATCTCCACTATCCACAACAGTGTTTGTCATTGCTAGTTAGTCCACATCAAACTGTCACATCAATGTCAGGATATTCTCTCTGTCTCTTCTCGTACTTTCTCACACTACTTGTTTGTCAGCCTCTCTTCCCCAACACTAGTCAATCAGCCCTTCACAGGCTGACTTTCAGAGCAAGATAGCTACAGACACTGGCCATTGAAAAACGTTACCATGGAGAGAGGGACTGTTTCTCTGTGACAGGTCCAGCGGGTTACAGCTGACAGCTCCCAGATTGATGGCTGACATACTCCGTGTGTGTGTGTGTGTGTGTGTGTGTGTGTGCACGCGTGCATGCGTGCGTGCGTGCGTGCGTGCGGTGGAAAACTATTCCCAGTGGTGGTGTGGAATCCCTGGCTGAAGGCCATATGATATCCCTAATCATGACCACTGAAGCATGGTGAGGCCCTCATCTAAACCTCTAACCTGGACTCAGGGGTAGACGTAACATAGTAAACGAAAATCCGGGATTCTCAAATTAGGATGATATGTTATTTATGGTATGAATTCATTTGTAGATGTCCATCATCTATTTCGTATTATGATATGTCACAAATTACAATTAATATGATATGTTGCGAATTACAATTATTATATGTTACGAAATGCAATTCTTATACGTTACGATTTCTAATTTGTTGTGGCTAACACTAGGTACGTGGCTAATGCCAACTTTAGCTAGGTGGCTAACATTAGCTAGGCTAGAGATTACATTTAGGGTTAAGGTTAGGAGTTAGGTTAAAGTGTTGCGGTTTTGGTTAGGAGAAGGGTTAGCTAACATGCTAAGTACTTGCAAAGTATCTGCAAAAGTAGTAACTAATTGCAAAGTTTCAAATTAGCTAAAGTTGTCCATGTTGCAATTTGAACATGCAACCTTTGGGTTGCTAGATATTCGCATTATACGCCCACCTAACCACCCTCCTTTTGTCTTTGCAATAAGTAACCTTCTGTCTCATGTAACCATAACAAACGTAACATATCATACTAATTTGAGTGTCTAGTGTGATTCTCGTTTACCATGTCTAGTCTCAGAAGCTGTATACCACCTGAAAAAGAGCTACCACACTAGCAAAAACAACATGTAACATTATCATTTTGATAATGCCTTGGTACAATTTCCTTCACAAGTCTTTCTGGTGTTATCTGAAGAAACAGATACACAAAGATTAACCCAGCGTAGAGACATAGACAGACTGTTTGTTGCTGATTGCTATCTTTACCATCCAAACCATGGACTGATTTTAATATAGATTTGCTGGCACATGAACAGGCCAAATAGCAACGCCATGATGTTCTACTTTCAAGAGGTTTGTTTTCTTTGAGATAACACGCTCGCCAAAGAAAAGAATCTGTTCACACACAATCGGTTCCCCATAATTATAGAATGATCTTTGGAGTAATTTGCAATAATCCCAAATGTCACTTCAATTGACATTTCTCAAAGAGTACGGTTACATTTCAGCCAGTACATATCTTATATATTCAAATGTAATGAACCATGTGTATGCATTAAGTATGTGTAAAAAAATCGAATCAAATGTTATTTGTCACATGCCCCCGAATAGTCTACCGGGAAATGCTTACTTATGAGCCCTTTCCCAACAATGCCAAGTTAAAAAGTATGAAAATTAACAAATACAAATAAAAAAATTGTAACTCAATAAATAACAAGGAATACCGGTACCGAGTCAATGTGCAGGGGTACGAGATAGTTTCGGTAATATGTACATTTGGTTCGGGGACTAAGTGACTAGACAATCAGGATAGATATTCCTGTATTAAAGTTTACCCTTTAACCTAACACCTAACCTTAACTCTAACCCCTAGCCTAGCTAATGTTCGCATTAGCAACCTAGCCATCTAGCTAATGTTAGCCACAACAAATTGGAATTCGTAACATGTCATACGTTTTGCAAATTCATAACATATTGTACATTTTGCAAATTTGTAACATTATCATATGAGATGGATGATGGACATCCACAAATGAATAGATACTATACGAAATGTAACATATCATACGAAATGGAGGGTCTTGGATTTACGTACAGAATAACACAAAATGTTCTGAGACCAGGTTTGTATTTTGTCAGTGTATTACTAAGGCTCACCTCACCTACTCTCCTGTACACAGGTCTGCTGTATGGTGATCAATCTGATCTGTCCGGATACCTACCAGGCCTCCCCAGTCTAGTGGAGCAACCAAGTGGTGCGGTAGATAGCGCTTCAGAGGTTCTTTCTGGTGTTTACGACCACCACCAACTTAGACAGTCATACACAGTGAGTATATTGTATTGATTCTGCTGCTGGGTACACACAACGTGGAATTAATGTTCCATGTTTCTCTTCCTGCTGTGTTGGTAGTGAGCATGCTGTCTGTGCTGCTGAGCGATCAACCAGGTATGATAACCCTCAATAACACAGCTCAGCGGATGCAGATCTCCACAGATGGGATGCTCAGTAGGTTTTCAATTGCTCAGACATCAGGTTTCAACGGCTTTGACAGCCGTGTGAGATGCTCTCACTCACGGCGCTAAGAATTACCTGGACCTGCCAATCAGAGGAGGCGAGGTCAGCGACTCTGTGTGAGATTTGTTTATGACAACAGAGTTTATGTTCTGACAATAAAGTGACAGCACACCCAATGTGGCTGTTGGCTTGGCAACTTTCCCACTCTGTCACATCGTTTGAGGCTTCCCCCTCCCCCCATTATATTACCTGTATGAGGATGTTTTTTCTTTGTGGATTTGCAGACAAGTCTGTCTTTGAGATTCATAACAAATGCACTGTCTTGATGCATTAATATTGCCGTGTAAACAAATCAACATTTAGCACATACCAAAATAGTAGTGTTTCACTGAAAGGTTAGTATGCAAGGCAAGGGTAGAGCAAGAGAACAGTCCTTATCTAAAGTATGAAAGGATAGCACTGTACAGTATGTAACCCGACAACCACTGTCACTGCACTGCAAATATAGATTGAGGCTAATGAAAAAACGAATAGAACGTAGCAGCCATTGATTTGATCAACCATTGCCTAATGAATGATGTCGTTTCTAAGTTCTCTGGTCGTGGTCTCAAGGCTCATACCTCTACTCTCCTTCTCCAATGTTGTTCCAGAGGAATGGGAAACCATATTTTAGAATAACTGCTGTGCCGTATTGCCTCCATGAATCCTTTTTATCATGATACATTGCTGTAGGAGTGCAGCAGCTAATACAAATATGAAGCCAGATGCCCTCCTCATAAACTGTTCCGCCATTATTTATTTATAAATTAATATTCTCCGACTGTGCTAATATTTCTCAGGGCTTAGGAGAATGAGCTAATGTGTTTGTAATTCCTTGTCTCGGTTGCTTTATTATTACGTGTCAAACGAATAAAGGTGTTACTAAATCATATTTTTATTTCTGTCTTTCCCATTCCTCCATGACTACTGTAATTGGAGAATTCCCCCTAAATATGAGCAGCAGAATTCCACACTGGTTAGAGTACAGGTGTCAAACTCATGCCCCAGGGGCCTTATTCAGTCTTCAACGAGGTTTGAATGTCTGCACTGAAAAATGGTTATATTTCCTCGCCGTCAAAATCTGCCCAAAAATTCCTCTATCCATTGTTTGGGAATTGTTGATGCTCCCTGACTGTCTAGCTTTCATTTTGGTGATTATTAGCGAGTTGGAAACAGTCAAGAAACTGTATGAATGTAGGTCCATTATCATTACTACACTGTTTCCATTTGGTATATTAGTGGTTTGTCTCACCACTCAACAACAACAAAAAATCCCAAAATATTTATATTTTTATTCAAACCACCCACGGGCCGGATTGGACCCCGGATGTTTGAAACCCCTGGGCTAGATTGTTAAATCTTTGGAGGCACAGGAACCCCAAATAAAGTGATTCCATTTCCCAGTACCCGGAGCTGTTCAGTTATTGAATTCTGCACACTTTGTGTGTTTCTAAATGTGGTTCAAAGTTGGATTCTCAAAGTGTCCTTGTTAAGATTCAGTACTATGAATACACCAAAGGAGATCACCGTTTGCTAAAATCATGACAATGAGAATACGAACTGGTAAGGCAGCAGAAACAGATCTGGGACTCAATGTTGTTAATTATCCAATATAAAATCAATTCAACTATCCAAGTGGCCAAGGGCCTTTGCAAGATGGCCGCCAAATCAGCTGGCAGGTCAGGCGGGCAGAAGGTAACCGAGACGGACAACACACACCATGCACACACCAAACAATTTACCTGAAGACATTTCTTGGTCTTTTATTTGCTTATTTTATACACACATATATATATATATACATTTTGTTCACTGTGTATTTTATTTCTTTCATAGTCAACACATTTATCAGATGATCTGTTTGAACCTTACTTTTGATGTTTTACTGCTCTATTGTTAGCCTATGCTGTTAGAATACACTAAATGCTATCTGCTACCAAAATGTTTTGTTGCTAACCTATGTTAGGTCACAGGGCAACTGAAACCAACTGCTTTTATGTTTGTTAATTATGTGGATTATATACACTACATGATCAAACTGATGTGGATTCCCCTTCACTGGAACTAAGGGGCCTAGGCCGAACGATGAAAACAGCCCCGGACCATATTTCCTCCTCCACCAAACTTGACAGTTGGTACTATGCATTTGGGCAGGTAGCGTTCTTTTGGCATCCGCCAAACCCAGATGGTGAAGTGTGATTCATCACTCCAGGGAACGAGTTTCCACTGCTCCAGGGTTCAATGGCGGCGATCTTAACACCACTCCAGCTGACGCTTGGCATTGATTTTAGGCTTGTGCATATATAGTGTAACTGCCACCTGTTTCTATTGGCCCACAGGACTATACTATGTCACTAAATGCTTTTACCTGAAACCAGTCTGAGCCAGATTATGTTGATGTTGTCATGGGAAGATCGAGGACGTTGACTGTAAGAAGATGTTCAGTTTGTCATCCAGCCTCCATAAACAGAGACACTCAACATTCAAATGCTCAATGTGCTCCTTGTTAATGACCTAGTCGTAAACACTAACTCCCCCTCGCACATTTGCATCTTAAACATAACCTACAGCAGGCTTGGCCAGTAAATTGGTACTTCAATACATTTGTCAGTAAGAGACATTTTCTCATTACTTTTATGAAGATGCAGCTGCTGGCTCGCTGCAGCACAACAAGGAGGAACAAGAGGAAGTGACCCGCAGGAAGTTGTGATAAATCAGAACATATTAATACTGTCAAAGTAACCTCTCACTGAAAACAAATCAAAGTGTATTGGTTGCATACATAGATTTGCAGATGTTTTCATAGATGCAGTGAAATGCTTATGTTTCTAGCTACAACAGTGCAGTAATACCTAACAATACACTAACAATACATGCATGATCCAAAAGGTTTAAACATATCAGAAATATCAGAAAAAGCAATGTCGGCATCCAGATTATAAATACAATTGAAGTCGAAAGTTTACATACACTTAGGTTGGAGTCATTATAACTAATTTTTCAACCACTACACAAATTTCTTGTTAACAAACTATAGTTTTGACAAGTCTGTAAGGACATCTACTTTGTGCATGACACAAGTAATTTTTCCAACAATTGTTTACAGACAGATTATTTAACTTATAATCCACTGTATCACAATTCCAGTGGGTCAGATGTTTACATACACTAAGTTGACTGTGCCTTTAAACAGCTTGGAAAATTCCCCAAAATGATGTCATGGCTTTAGAAACTTGTGATAGGCTAATTGACATAATTTGAGTCAATTGGAGGTGTACCTGTGGATGTATTTCAAGGCCTACCTTTAAAATCTAAAGAAATCAGCCAAGACCCCAGAAAAAAATTTGTGGACTGGTTCATCCTTGGGAGCAATTTACAAATGCCTGAAGGTACCACGTTCATCTGTACAAACAATAGTACGCAAGTAGAAACACCTTGGGACCACACAGCCATCATACCGTTCAGGAAGGAAACACGTTCTCTCTCCTAGAGATGAACATACTTTGGTGTGAGAAGTGCAAATCAACCTCAGAACAACAGCAAAGGACATTGTGAAGATGCTGGAGGAAACAGGTACAAATGTATCTATATGCACAGTAAAATGAGTCCTATATCGACATAATCTGAAAGGCCGCTCAGCAAGAAAGAAGCCTCTGCTCCAAAACCGCCATAAAAAAGCCAGACCGGTTTGCAACTGCACATGGGGACAAAGATGGTACTTTTTGGAGAAATGTCCTCTGGTCTGATGAAACAAAAATAGAACTGTTTGGCCATAATGACCATCGTTATGTTTGGAGGAAAAAGTAGGGGGCTTGCAAGCCAAAGAACACCATCCCAACTGATAAGCACTGGGGTGGCAGCATCATGATGTGGGGGTGCTTTGCTGTAGGAGGGACTGGTGCACTTCACAAAATAGACGGCATCATGAGGTAGGAAATTTATGTGGATATATTGAAGCAACATCTCAAGACATAAGTCAGAAAGTTAAAGCTTGGTCACAAATGGATCTTCCAATTGGACAATGACCCCAAGCATACTTCCAAGGTTGTGGCAAAATGGTATAAGGACAACAAAGTCAAGGTATTGGAGTGGCCATCACAAAGCCCTGACCACAATCCTATAGAACATTTGTGGGCAGACCTGAAAAAGCTTGTGTGAGCAAGGAGGCCTGCAGACCTGACTCAGTTACACCAGCTCTGTCAGGAGGAATGGGCCAAAATTCACCCAACGTATTGTGGGAAGCTTGTGGAAGGCTACCTGAAACATTTGACCCAAGTTAAACAATTTTAAGGCAATGGTAGCAAATACTAATTGAGTGGATGTAAACGTCTGACCCACTGGGAATGTGATGAAAGAAATAAAAGCTGAAATAAATCGTTCTCTCTCCTATTATTCTGACATTTCACATTCTTAAAATAAAGTGGTGATCCTAACTGACCTAAAACAGGGATTTTTTACTGGGGTTAAATGTCATGAATTGTGAAAAACTGAGTTTAAATGTATTTGGCTAAGGTGTATGTAAATTTCCGACTTGAACTGTATGTATGTCACTTTATACAAACTGTTATAGAAAGCACTGTGTTGTCACTCAAGCCCAAAAGGAAACCATAAAGAATACAAGGAAATCTTCATGGGAATGTTTTTGTTTTGCTGTAGTTTATATATTTATGCTCTAAATGCTTTTGAATACAAAAACAACTACCAGCATGTAAATGTAAGTTGCCCCAAGTTCTACACAAGTAGCCTACCAAGTAAGAAGTAAACAACGACATATTAACAGTAACTTGTTACTGAGAGGTCATCCGTGTAGAGTATATTATCCTTCATACATGATTCACATCATGTAAGTATGTGTTTATCTTGGTATAAAAGCCTGTCATCAACCATAACTACCTCTGTCTCTGGTTGTTGACATTATTAATGAAATATACGGTTTCGCCTCATGAACCTCTCAAGTCTTTTTGGAGAGAATATCAAATCAAATGTTATTTGTCACATGCGCCAAATACGCAGATGTAGACCTTACAGTGAAATGCTTACTTACAAGCCCTTAACCAACAATGCAGTTAAGAAAAATGGGTAGCCATTTGATTAGATGTTCAGGAGTCTTATGGCTTGGGGGTAGAATATGTTTAGAAGCCTCTTGGACCTAGACTTGGCACTCCAGTACTGCTTGCTGTGCAGTAGCAGAGAGAACTTGACTTCCGGCGCCGACTGAGATGGCCGCCTCGCATGCGTTCCTAGGAAACTATGCAGTTTTTTGTTTTTTTTACGTGTTATTTCTTACATTAGTACCCCAGGTCATCTTAGGTTTCATTACATACAGTCGAGAAGAACTACTGAATATAAGATCAGCGTCAACTCACCATCAGTACGACCAAGAATATGTTTTCCGCGACGCGGATCCTGTGTTCTGCCTTACAAACAGGACAACGGAATGGATCGCTTGCAGCGACCAAGGAAACGACTACGAAAAGAGGGAAACGCGGCGGTGTTCTGGTCAGACTAAAAGGGCACATCGCGCACCACTTCCCAGTATTCTTCTTGCCAATGTCCAGTCTCTCGACAACAAGGTTGATGAAATCCGAGCAAGGGTGGCATTCCAGAGGGACATCAGAGACTGCAACGTCCTCTGCTTTACGGAAACATGGCTTACTGGGAAGACGCTATCCAGGGCGGTGCAGCCAACGGGTTTCTCCACGCATCGCGCGGACAGAAACAAACATCTCTCTGGTAAGAAGAGTGGCGGGGGCGTATGCCTCATGACTAACGGGACATGGTGTGATGAAGGAAACATACAGGAACTCAAATCCTTCTGTTCACCTGATTTAGAATTCCTCACAATCAAATGTAGACCGCATTATCTTCCAAGAGAATTCTCTTCGATTATAATCACAGCCGTATATATCCCCCAAGCAGACACATCGATGGCTCTGAACGAACTTTATTTAACTCTTTGCAAACTGGAAAACATTTATCCGGAGGCTGCATTCATTGTAGCTGGGGATTTTAACAAAGCCAATCTGAAAACAAGACTCCCTAAATTTTATCAGCATATCGATTGCGCAACCAGGGGTGGTAAAACCTTGGATCATTGTTACTCTAACTTCCGCGACGCATATAAGGCCCTGCCCCGCCCCCTTTCGGAAAAGCCGACCACGACTCCATTTTGCTGATCCCTGCCTACAGGCAGAAATTAAAACAAGAGGCTCCCACGCTGAGGTCTGTCCAACGCTGGTCAGACCAAGCTGACTCTACACTCCAAGACTGCTTCCATCACGTGGACTGGGACATGTTTCGTATTGCGTCAGATGGGAATATTGACGAATACGCTGATTCGGTGTGCGAGTTCATTAGAACGTGCGTCGAAGATGTCGTTCCCATAGCAACGACAAAAACATTCCCTAACCAGAAACCGTGGATTGATGGCAGCATTCGCGTGAAACTGAAAGCGCGAACCACTGCTTTTAATCAGGGCAAGGTGTCTGGCAACATGACTGAATACAAACAGTGCAGCTATTCCCTCCGCAAGGCTATTAAACAAGCTAAGCGTCAGTACAGAGACAAAGTGGAATCTCAATTCAATGGCTCAGACACAAGAGGCATGTGGCAGGGTCTACAGTCAATCACGGACTACAAGATGAAATCCAGCCCAGTCACGGACCAGGATGTCTTGCTCCCAGGCAGACTAAATAACTTTTTGCCCGCTTTGAGGACAATACAGTGCCACTGACACGGCCTGCAACGGAAACATGCGGTCTCTCCTTCACTGCAGCCGAGGTGAGTAAGACATTTAAACGTGTTAACCCTCGCAAGGCTGCAGGCCCAGACGGCATCCCCAGCCGCGCCCTCAGAGCATGCGCAGACCAGCTGGCCGGTGTGTTTACGGACATATTCAATCAATCCCTATACCAGTCTGCTGTTCCCACATGCTTCAAGAGGGCCACCATTGTTCCTGTTCCCAAGAAAGCGAAGGTTACTGAGCTAAACGACTACCGCCCCGTAGCACTCACTTCCGTCATCATGAAGTGCTTTGAGAGACTAGTCAAGGACCATATCACTTCCACCCTACCTGACACCCTAGACCCACTCCAATTTGCTTACCGCCCAAATAGGTCCACAGACGATGCAATCTCAACCACACTGCACACTGCCCTAACCCACCTGGACAAGAGGAATACCTATGTGAGAATGCTGTTCATCGACTACAGCTCGGCATTCAACACCATAGTACCCTCCAAGCTCGTCATCAAGCTCGAGACCCTGGGTCTCGACCCCGCCCTGTGCAACTGGGTACTGGACTTCCTGACGGGCCGCCCCCAGGTGGTGAGGGTAGGCAACAACATCTCCTCCCCGCTGATCCTCAACACGGGGGCCCCACAAGGGTGCGTTCTGAGCCCTCTCCTGTACTCCCTGTTCACCCACGACTGCGTGGCCACGCACGCCTCCAACTCAATCATCAAGTTTGTGGACGACACAACAGTGGTAGGCTTGATTACCAACAACGACGAGACGGCCTACAGGGAGCAGGTGAGGGCCCTCGGAGTGTGGTGTCAGGAAAATAACCTCACACTCAACGTCAACAAAACTAAGGAGATGATTGTGGACTTCAGGAAACAGCAGAGGGAACACCCCCTATCCACATCGATGGAACAGTAGTGGAGAGGGTAGCTAGTTTTAAGTTCCTCGGCATACACATCACAGACAAACTGAATTGGTCCACTCACACTGACAGCGTCGTGAAGAAGGCGCAGCAGCGCCTATTCAACCTCAGGAGGCTGAAGAAATTCGGCTTGTCACCAAAAGCACTCACAAACTTCTACAGATGCACAATCGAGAGCATCCTGGCGGGCTGTATCACCGCCTGGTACGGCAACTGCTCCGCCCTCAACCGTAAGGCTCTCCAGAGGGTAGTGAGGACTGCACAACGCATCACCGGGGGCAAACTACCTGCCCTCCAGGACACCTACACCACCCGTTGTTACAGGAAGGCCATAAAGATCATCAAGGACATCAACCACCCGAACCACTGCCTGTTCACCCCGCTATCATCCAGAAGGCGAGGTCAGTACAGGTGCATCAAAGCTGGGACCGAGAGACTGAAAAACAGCTTCTATCTCAAGGCCATCAGACTGTTAAACAGCCACCACTAACATTGAGTGGCTGCTGCCAACACACTGTCATTGACACTGACCCAACTCCAGCCATTTTAATAATGGGAATTGATGGGAATTATGTAAATATATCACTAGCCACTTTAAACAATGCTACCTTATATAATGTTACTTACCCTACATTATTCATCTCATATGCATATGTATATACTGTACTCTACATCATCGACTGCATCCTTATGTAACACATGTATCACTAGCCACTTTAACTATGCCACTTTGTTTACTTTGTCTACACACTCATCTCATATGTATATACTGTACCCGATACCATCTACTGTATGCTGCTCTGTACCATCACTCATTCATATATCCTTATGTACATGTTCCTTATCCCCTTACACTGTGTATAAGACAGTAGTTTTGGAATTGTTAGTTAGATTACTTGTTGGTTATCACTGCATTGTCGGAACTAGAAGCACAAGCATTTCGCTACACTCGCATTTAACATCTGCTAACCATGTGTATGTGACAAATAAAATTTGATTTGATTTGATTTGATTTGAGAACAGTCTATGACTAGGATGGCTGAAGTCAATTCAGCCAACAGTTTTTAGGGCCTTCATCTGACACCACCTGGTATAAATGTCCTGGATGGCAGGATGTACTGGGCCGTACGCACTACCCTCTGTAGTGTCTCGCGGTCAGAGGCCGAGCAGTTGCCATACCAGGCAGTGATGCAACCCGTCAGGATGCTCTTGATGGTGCAGCTGTAGAACTTTTTGAGGATCTGAGGACCCATGCCAGGGGGAATAGGTTTTGTCATGCCCTCTTCACAATGGTCTTGGTGTGCTTGGACCATGTTTGTTTGTTGTTGATGTGGACGCCAAGGAACTTGAAGCTCTAAACCTGTTCCACTACAGCCCCGTCAATGAGAATGAGGGCATGCTCGGTCCTCCTTTTCCTGTAGTCCACAATCATCTCCTTTGTCTTGATTACGTTGAGAGAGATTGTTGTCCTTGCACCACACGGTCAGGTCTCTGACCTCCTCCCTATAGGCTGTCTCGTCGTTGTCGGCTATCAGGTCTACAACTGTTTTGTCATTGGCAAACTTAATGATGGTATTGGAGTCATGCCTGGCTGTGCAGTCATGAGTGAACAAGGAGTACAAGATAAGACTGAGCATGCACCCATGATGGGCACCCGTGTTCAGGATGGTGTTACCTACCCGTACCACCTGGGGGCGGCCCGTCAGGAAGTTCAGGATCCAGTTGCAGAGAGGTGTTTAGTCCCAGGGTCCTTAGCTTAGTGATGAGCTTTGAGGACACTATGGTGCTTCGGCTTCGGTGTATCCACTTCAAACAGCTACACATACTGTAGGCATATTGGCCTTTACATTGCCACAGTTTGAGTAAATCGGAGAGACGTGTTAGCTCTCACCCAATTATAGCAGAACCTTAAAACTTGTCAGTTAGCCCCAATATAAGAACCCAGAGGATAAACCAACCTCCATTGCCTTTCCTTATCCAGTTGTTGCCAAAAGCAACTGTTCTAATAGGCTATGGGTTAACAGTGGGACAGAGGGGTAAGCAGGTAGCCCAGCGGTTAAGAGCTTTGGACAAGTAACTGAAAGGTTGCCTGTTCGATTCCCTGAGCCACATCTGTCGATGTACCATTGAGCAAGACACTTAACCCTAATTGCGCCTTTCGGTTGGTCTGGATAACAATGTCTGGTAAGTGTAAAATATGCTGTGTTCATTATTTGATGACAATTCTGTGCTCTCTCTCACAGATGGGTGTTCTGGGGCCCTGCACTGTAGCCAAGGAGATAAACACGTTGCTTTGTGTCATACCGAAGCACAACCATTGAGCAGATGTTATCCAGTAAAGCCATACAGTCTACCCACCAGACAACATCAAATCAAATCACATTTTATTGGTCACATGCGCCGAATACAACAGGTTGCAGTGAAATGCTTACTGATGAGGGAATGTATATGTTTAAAGTAATGACTAAAGAATTACACCCTGAAACGTATAAGACTATGTGAAATGTTTTAGAATTATAAGACTATATTCCAATAATACATGTGTGGGACAAGTTAAGAGGGAGAAATGTATGGTTGAGAAAACAGAGGCTGGTAGACTACACATGATAACTCTGAAAAAGCTGACAACAGGAGGGCCCTTCCAAGGCCTCTCTAATCTAGGGAGGAGAGGAGAGAATGGCGAGAAACTGCCAAGGCTGGTAGAAAAGTGATAAAACAGTGTGTGTGTGTGTGTGTGTGCGTAGAGGGGGTTATAAAGACTGTTCAACTTTTGGTTAACTTTAGAACGTTCTCATGAATAAAGAACCAACCTTTTTGCAGAATTCTGGGACTTTGCCTAATTCTTATTAACCCTAGCTTCATAACCTAGGGTGAATTGGTCAAAGCTATATTGATTGTTATCATCATTGGGATTGAAAATTCTCGTGACACTTACTTACAAGCTCTTAACCAACAATGGCGTTTTAAGACAAATAGGTGTTAAGTATTTACTAAAATAAACTGAAGAAAAATAAAATAATTAAACAATAAACAATAAAATAACAGTAACGAGGCTATATACAGGGGGTACCGGTACAGATTCATTGTGCAGGGGCACAGGTTAGTCAAGGTAATTGAGGTAATACATGTAGGTAGAGGTAAAGTGACTATGCATAGATAATAAACAGAGAGTAGCAGCAAATGGCTGGTCAGCAGTGTTATGGCTTGAGGGTAGAAACTGTTAAGAAGCCTTTTGGACCTAGACTTTGCACTCTGGTACCGCTTGCAGTGCAGTAGCAAAGAGATCAGTATATGAATAGGATGGCTGGAGTCTTTGGCAATTTTTAGGGCCTTCCTCTGACACCGCCTGGTATAGAGGTCCTGGATGGCAGGAAGCTTGACCCCAGTGATGTACTGGGCCGTACGCACTACCCTCTGTAGTGCCTTGAGGTTGAAGGCCGAGCAGTTAACATACCAGGCGGTGATGCAACCAATCAGGCAGGATGCTCTCAATGGTGCAGCTGTACAACTTTTCATGTATCATTCATACTGATGCTCAGCCCGGGCCTAGCCCACTCTAGTCTCTACACAGCAGACACAGCGAGGGGAACTTAGCTTCTCGTGTTGGTGGGATACTCTCAAATGTACAGCCACTTAAAAGGTGAGATAGATAGTCAGCCAAGAACAGGGAAAGAGAGATTGAGAGGGAGTAAGAATACATAGAACCTTGCTGGCAGAGACGAGGGTCAAATAAATATTCATATGCCATGTCTCTTGCATCTTAATCCTATGTACTACATTAATATACATCAGGGACATTACCTGTAAAATATTGGACTTTTATCCTTTTGAACATTTGATCCTTTTTGTTCCTTTATATATCACACTCTCTCTCTTAACGGCTGAGTTACAGTTACATTTCAACCTGAGGCACCTGGCTATTCATTGGTAGAAAAGGAGAATAGATGACAATTGTTTGTTACCTAGCTACACTCTTAGAAAAAAGGGTTCTAAAACGGTTATTCGCCTCTTCCCATAAGAGAACCCTTTTTGGTTCCAGGGAGAACCCTTTTGGGTTCCATGTAGAACCCTCTGTGGAAAGGATTCTACCTGGAGACAAAAAGGGTTATTCAAAGGCTAATAACACGAGGACTGTCGAAGAACCCTTAAAGGTTCTAGATAGCACCTTTCCTCAATCAGCACATCATTCTCAATCAGCACTTCTAGAATATTTCATTGCAAATCCCTATTGTGCCATAAGGAGCGATTGGTGGCATGATGTGAGATGGGCATACATGTTGATTGGCTTATAGACTCTGATAAAGTGGGGCTCGCTTCTCTCTTACTGAACACAGTGAACGTAAAGCTTTATGAAACAGTGGGATTTCACTGTGTTTATCACACTGCATGTTTTAGCATTCCTTTCTCCTGCTCATGCCGTGGGACATTTAAATGCTTGACTTTTAATCTTTTGTGTATGGATTCTGTAGAGCGGATTTAAATCAATAAATGTCTGCAATTAAACTTAAGCACTAGTTCCAGTCGATTTTGCTCTTCCCGCTCAGGGCCATATTTCATGCCACATTCATCCCATTTGGGTTTAATGTTGGCAACAACAGAAAATACCTTCCGCTTCCAGTCTTGGTTGTAATGCTGTCTGCAACACATTGACTAACAGCAGGCCTTACCACTTTACATCAATACATATTCCATGTCTGAAACATTGTGGGCTTGTAATTCATTTTCCAATATTTATGGGTATTCACAAAAATCTGATTACAATTTGCATGAGCTATTATATGCCATAAAAACTGAAAAGCTTACACATACTAAGTGACACAAGCATCTGTTATCTTATGGAAAATCCAACTTGGAACCCCTTCAGTCAGGACTATGGCAGCCTGGCAGATAAGATTCTGTGTGGGTTCTGAAACTCATATTTCTTTCAACACTACAACATCCTTCATGGGGAATACATCATGACCATATTGTGGTTGTGGTCTTTTTATTGGCAATAAAGGTCAGAACCATGCTGAACCATGCATTTATTACCAATAACCAGCATCATCTCATGACGGAGATGTGTCACACATCATACGCAATAGAGTGGTAGTCCTTCTCTAACAAGGTGGTTGGTGTGTTTCATGAGGCTAAACTTATCACAGTGACTAACTCATCTCTTCAACAGATCTGCCACAATGGGAAGACACAGCCTTTGACAATAGCAAACATAACATAAGTCTCGTGAATAACCATGACAGTCCTCAGGTGTCATGATTATTTAAGCAATGCATTGTCACCGTACACCTTAAAATCACAAATATCACGCCATTGAGGCTTTGTGATATGTAATTTCCCCTGCCCTCATTCCTCGTCCTGTGTGCAAAAATATCAGGTTGATGACAAAATTCCCAGCTTGCCTGCCCGGGAGCACTGCTGTCCTTCCGCAGTCCCTTTTTCCTCGTTCTGTAGCTCAGTTGGTAGAGCATGGCGCTTGTAACGCCAGGGTAGTGGGTTCAATCCCCGGGACCACCCATACATAGAATGTATGCACACATGACTGTAAGTCGCTTTGGATAAAAGCGTCTGCTAAATGGCATATATTATTATATTATTATTAGAAACTATACAGCACAGGTCCAATGTGTGTCTGAATCCCAACACATCTCAGGCTGACCCTGATAGACCCATATAGACTCCATTTCAACAATACAACAACATTTCATCTCTATCCGCTGTCCCCTTGCCATTAATTACACATCAGGCAAATCTATGGCGCTCTAGAGTTACCGGCTCCGGAAACTGGAGTTCCAGAAACTGGAGCCCGGAGGTACTCTGTCACAGTTAGCCCAGCAGCTTTTTAGATTGCCAGCAGCCACCGGATTGACAGTCCACCAGGTATATTTCATGCTTCATACTAAGTACCGATATACCAATTTGCAACATCAATGCTGACTTTACTCAGCCAACAAATAAGCATCTTCAACTTGGAAGGTGAAAAAACCAAGCCACTTCACAACACATTAGAGAGAGGGATAACTTGACATAATGAAAGCTGATTCCAGGCATACAGATGTTGGATCTTAATTTGAGGTGGTTTGCTACAGCAGGAAAATAATCCTACAGCAATAAGAAATGTGACTTATTTTGTGGATTATAATTAATGGATATTTTCTTACGGGTTGATAAAAAATGCATTGCAGGAATGTTTTCTGGCAATAGTGTGATCAAGTAAAAATCCGACATCTGTAGTGCACTGTAGTTAATGGTGAAAAGGCAGCAGATTGGCCCTTTGATTCCTGTTGCTGTGCGTCTCCTCTCAGCCACTACAGCTCCCCTCTCTCCCACTGAGAGAGAGAGTACTCATGGGTTGCCAGGCTAGCCAGGGGTGTAGTGGACCTTTTCTACGCTTATCTCAATAGATCCACATCAACAAGTGTCTGGGCAAAATATGGGTGGCAAATTACATTCCTACATGAGCCAACTTGTTTTGCCAGTGTAATATCTGGAGGTTGAGTCGCAGCATAATTACAGTTTTTTACAATCACTTTGGCACTAATGTCAGAACCTTGTGGTCATTTTTCAAAACTCTAAACTCAAAACAGTCATCACTTGTAACACAGGCTGTCCAATGTTCAAAAGATTACATTGTGCATTCATATCTTTAAAGAAACTTTGCACTTGCAGAATCATTGTTTCAAATAACTAATTTATCACGAAATACCATAGGAACATTCATTTAGATCACCCACACACAAGATACCGATAGTTTCACTGATTCAAAGAAACCTATGTTGTGATTTTATTGTATTTCATCAATACATTTCATATTTTGTTCAATGTAGTTGTTCGTACGATCATTAAATATTGTAGTACAAAATGTGTGACACATGCTTCATTATCCTACTACATGTAAATCATCACTGTAAAAGGACTAGTAGAGAGAATACTACAGACACAGTGGAATCATTGAACAAAATATGACATTTATTGATGAAATACAATAAAATCACAACGTAGGTTTCTTTGAATCAAAGCAAAATAAATAGCTACAAAAAAACAAAAAAAAATACAGTAAAATGTCAACTGCAGTGTTCCTCACCTGGCTTACTGTAAAAAGCAAAACAAAGGATTGATTACTGTACTTCTTCATTTCCCTAAACCCGGACTTGTGGATTTGGCCACAGGTTCTCATCCACATCACAATAGATGTTTTCATTAGTCAAACATCTTGGGAAGAATCTTCGGGCATGGCGAATCCAGGCCTGACACTGGTCTGCTGTGATGTCATTGCATGCGTCATCCATGGCCTGGAGAAGGGTGGCTTGTTCGTGAGGGCGCTATTCATATACCTTTCACCTCCATGTGGAGAAAAATACCTCAATCGGGTTAAGGAAAGGAGATTAGGGGGTAAGTAAAGGATGGTAAATTGTGGTTGGGCCTGAAACCATGCTTGCACCATTTGAGCATGGTGGAACCTGACATTATCCCACAAAATGACATAGGTCATGCCATCAGCTCTATAGACCTGATTTAGGTCATCAAGGAAGGTTACATTCGAACAGCGAATCATGTGGCTGCCTGCAACTCAATATATAGAGTACATAGAGTAAAGAGCTTTAGATGTTGTTCGACCAAACATTAGAACGGGCAAGATGCGTAATCTAAGGAACTTTATTGATGCCACACTAGGTGATTCCAGCATCTCAGAAACAGCTTCCTTCCTGGGATTTTTAAGCACTACAGTCTCTAGAGTTTACAGAGAATGGTGCGATAAACAAAACACATTCAGTGAGCGGCATTTCTGTGGGCAAAAGCACCTTGTCAATTAGAGAGGTCAGAAGACAATGTCCAGACTCATTCAAGCTAACAGAAAGGTCACAAATGCTCAAATAGTCACACCATGGCCATAGAGAGGCTTTTTATTCTCTATTTTGGTTAGGCCAGGGTGTGACTAGGGTGGGCGTTCTATGTTCTTTTTTTCTATGTTTTTGTATTTCTTTGTTTTTGGCCGGGTATGGTTCTCAATCAGGGACAGCTGTCTGTCATGGTTCTCAATCAGAGACAACACTTAGGCAGCCTGCTTTCCCACTATGGGTAGTTGGGTAGTTGTTTTGTGTATTGCACCTTGCATAACTGTTCGTTTGTCGTTTGTTGTTGTTGTTGTTGTTGTTGTTCAAGTATTCATATTGATTTAAAGGTATTATGAATACTTTCCACGCTGCACCTTGGTCTTCTCCTTCTCCCGACAACAGACGTTACACAAATAACAGCTGTTTAAACAGTGGTGTGCTGAATGGCATCTCTTAACGTAAGACACCATGAATAATTCAGGAGTGTTGTGGAGGCATAAGGGGGTCCTACCCAGTACTAGATAGGTGTACCTAATGAAGTGGTCGGTGAGTGTACAGTAATGTCAAATCTGAAAACATGGTCTGAAAAAGTGGTACATGGGACCATAGAAACCGTGTCTGATAAAGATTGATGATGAAACATTACACCCATAGAAAATGTAGTCCAATTGGTTCATGTTCCACGGTAATTGGTGTCAATGGATCTCGTTATCCTGAAACATTCATGATCTAAACATGGAACATTGTTTGTCAGTTTCCATAAAATTATGGCGTAAGAGTAATGCAACAGTTACTTATCATTTTGAGCAGTCGTATCAATTGATAGTTAGATCATTGTAATGAAATGAATAGACAGTCATCTCAGATGTAATGTGTGAATTGCATTTTGAAATGGTAATACTTTGATGTTAAGTTGTGTCATTTTGAACAGGTGATTTTAGTTCAGTGAACAAGTTATCTTAGCTTTATGTGTATTGTATCCAAGCAATTGGAAAAAGTGTTTGTTTTCAATCATTTGCATTGTTATCATTGGTTGTGAGTTTTGTGTCATTGGTTGTGAGTTTTGAATAATGACATCAAGGTTCCGAAATTAGTGCTAAAGTGATTGTAAAAAAAACTGTAATAAGTTCCAACAAAACAATACATAGTTAGTCACTTATGTGACGTCTTACTTGTATGTCGCATATGTGATGTATTAGAGGAAAGGAGATACCTAGACAGTTGCACAACTGAATGCATTCAACCAAAATTTGTCTTCCGCATTTAACCCAAATCATCAGAATCAGAGAGGTGCGGGGAGCTGCCTTAATCGATGTCCATGTCATCAGTGCCCGGGGAGAAGTTGTTGTTGGGGGTTAACTGCCTTGCTCAAGGGCAAAACAGCAGATTTGAACGAACAACCTTTTGGTTACTGGCCCAACACTCTTAATTGCTAGGCTACCTGCCAAGGAACAGAAACAGAACATGGAACGAAAGTAATCCATACTGTTCCGGAACAGAACCGTTATTTTAAAAGAATGGGAACCGGTTAAAAATGTTTTAGGCATTTCTTTTTGTCCCACAAAAAAACTCAACAAAAACTCAACAAAGTGCCTATGCAAAGCCCAGTACATGCTACTGTACTGACATTACCACATGCTACTGTACTGACGTTACCACAGGCTACTGTACTGACGTTACCACAGGCTACTGTACTGACGTTACCACAGGCTACTGTACTGACGTTACCACATGCTACTGTACTGACGTTACCACATGCTACTGTACTGACGTTACCACATGCTGTACTGACATTACCACAGGCTACTGTACTGACGTTACCACATGCTACTGTACTGACGTTACCACATGCTACTGTACTGACGTTACCACAGCTTACTGTACTGACGTTACCACAGGCTACTGTACTGACGTTACCACAGGCTACTGTACTGACGTTACCACATGCTACTGTACTGACGTTACCACATGCTACTGTACTGACGTTACCACAGGCTACTGTACTGACGTTACCACATGCTACTGTACTGACGTTACCACATGCTACTGTACTGACGTTACCACATGCTACTGTACTGACGTTACCACATGCTACTGTACTGACGTTACCACATGCTACTGTACTGACGTTACCACATGCTACTGTACTGACGTTACCACATGATACTGTACTGACGTTACCACATGCTACTGTACTGGCTTTACAATCGTGATTCAGAAGATAGGGAGAGAGATTTTTAATTAGCTAGAGAAGAATGGATAAGCTTGTTCAATTCTAGTTAAGGATACTATAGGCCTACTATATGTCAGTCACATCTTGCGCCATAGGCTACACTTGTCTGTCCATCATAATTTAATGATAAGCTATATGTAAAAAACTGTTGATTTCACAGGTTAAAAATTTAACAGAAAGGAATGATATAACTGGTTCAGAACTTTATTTTGCTGGTTGGAAACAGTGTAATGGAATGACAAAAATAATGTGGTTCTGTTCAAAACGAAATTGGAAAATAATTTTGGTACCAACCCCTGCTTATTACTTAGAAAAACACCCTCCTATAGCATATCCTTTGTCCTTTACCTGAATGTCAGAGTGAACCTGTCTAAGAGACAAGAGTATGAGGTGATTAAATTCCTCCCTTCAGCCAAACAGCCTCAACACACAGGGGAGATCACAAGTCAAGGTCACCACACACACACTCCAAAGCCAGCTCTGCTCTGCTCTAGGGTACGTTTGTGCGTGTGTGTGTGTGTGTGTGTGTTTATCTCATGGTCTTCTGTAACCGCAATATGAAGTTTGACAGGTGGTGGTGGGAAAAGAAAGGAGAAGGAAGGATAGGTTGGAGAACATCAGCATGTCAGCCCGTAATCTATTTCAATGACACTCGGTAGGATGAAAAGCAATGAGCTGCTGACTGCTTAATAAACTGAGAGCTTACACTGCAGTATGGTCTAAACTATGATTCATTACTGTCTCTGGGATCCTCTAGGAAAATAAAAGAGGAGCCTGAGGAGGAGTCTGCTGGATTCCAGCCCTGCTGAATTGCTGTAAATTGCCCCTGCATTACACGTCAAGACTTTGTGTGGAGTTCACTTTCTGTCTGTCTTTTTTTTATACTACCAATTAAAAATATATAAAATGAAGAACCTTAAAATCGTCCTAGGTAACTATACGGTTTCCAAGTTAACATATCGGCGATATAGGCTGATTTGATTCATTTGTTTGTTTATTTTCTTCACAAACATAATTAGGAAGGTAGATATCAATGGCTTATCTCAAAGTCACGGTAGGTAAATCTCATTTTATGACGCACCCGACGGTGAAAATGTTCTCTTCGTCTGGAAGACTACACATGCAAAGATTTGATAAAGGAGTCAATGGAACGTCCAGATTGGGCACATTCAACAAATCTGATCTAACAAAGTAGATATTCGTCATATCCTTAATGATTTATCTATTGTCTATTTTTTCTCTGCATAACATGTAGAAGTTCAGAAGAAGTGAATGCTAAATGCTCACAACCATTCGTATTAGCTGGGTAGCACAGCTAGCGTCCAGAAATCGGTGGTAGTAGTCAAATGAGTTTTTAACTGTAACGCAGTTGATTGGTAACGATGACATGTGTTGGGGTTGACATCCATACAATGATTATACTCCATTTTATACCTCTACATAGTGTGAAATACACGCATGAACCATACCCTAAATCAGGGATGAGCAACTCCAGTTTCCAGGGACCTGATTGGTGTCACACTTTTGATCAAAGCTGAGCTAACAAACCAGACTCCAATTATCAACTAATCATGATCTTCAGTTTAGAATGCAACTATACTGAACAAAAATATAAACTCAGCATGTAACAATTTCAAAGACCTGATTGTTACAGTTCATGTGGAAATCAGTCAATTCAAATAAATTCATTAGGCCCTAATCTATCGATTTCATGAGACTGGGAATACAGATATTGGTTGGTCACAGATACCTTAAGAAAATGGGCCTCACAATAGGCCTCAGGATCTCGTTGCGATATTTGTGTGCATTCAAATTGTCAATCGATAAAATGCAATTATGTTCGTTGTGCGTAGCTTATGCCTGCCCATACCATAACCCCACTGCCACCATGGGGCACTCTGTTCAAAATGCACACCGCTTGTCCACATGACACCATACACGTGATCTGCGGTTGTGAGGCTGGTCTGCCAAATTCTCTAAAATGACATTGGAGGCGGCTTATGGTAGAGAAATTAACAATGAATTCTCTGCCAACAGCTCTGGTGGATATTCCTGCAGTCATCTGTGGCATTGTGTTCTGTAACAATACTGCACATTTAGAGAGGCCATTTATTGTCCCCAGAACAAGGTGCACCTGTGTAAAGCTGTTCAATCAGCTTCTTGATATACCACACCAGTCAGGTGGATGGATTTCCTTGGCAAAGGAGAAATGCTCACTAACAAGGATATTAACAACATTTGAGAGAAATAAGCTTTTTGTGCATATGGAAAATCTCTGGTATCTTTTATTTCAGCTCATGAAACATGGGACCAACACTTTACATGTTGCATTTATATTTTTGTTCAGTGTAGTTTAATCAGCAAGGGATTCGGAGAAAGTGTGACACTACTCCGGCCCCCAAGGAATGGAGTTTCCCCATCCCTGGCCTAAGAACCCATAATATCACACGCCATTTGATTGCTGAGAGCCTTTATGAGCAACGTATCCATGGCATCTTCTGGAATGTCTCAAGCATTTCTAATTATCGCATAGAGGAAGTTGGCGCTATATTTGCTCTTTAATTGGTAACATTAAAAAGCAAAGGGCGGTGTATGTCAACCGAGAAAAGCCAGCTGGGGAGGCCAGCTGGGGAATTGTGAGGAGATTGAAGGAGAAAGCTTGATACATACAGGACATACTACACTACTGCACCATGATTAGGGCATTGGGGCGGGAATAATTAGGGAGGAATTGTTGGGTAACTCCTTGTCTTACAGTAGTGTGTCCCTTCATTACACCCTATTAGATCAGAGGTAAATGCCCACAGAAACGGACCTCGTAATAAAGCTCTCACATTATTCCTCTGAGTATATATGAGATGATCTGTTATTCATTCTGCTGGCTGGCCTGAATATTATTCTCATTCGTGTTAGCTAAAGGAGCAGAACAGAGTCTGGGGGTAGTGATAGGGCTTCCTCTCACTGTTAATTAGTGAGGGAAGGTTGGAGGGGAGAAGGGATATTTAACTTGTCACGGACATGCCACAAGGCCATCATATAGATGACGAGAAAACATGACTTCCGTGTTATGTCGATATAGGACTTGTTTTACTGTGGATATAGATATATAGATACATTTGTACCTGTTTCCTCCTGCATCTTCACAAGGTCCTTTGCTGTTGTTCTGAGGTTGATTTGCACTTCGCACCAAAGTACGTTCATCTCTAGGAGACAGAATGCATCTCCTTCCTGAGTGGTATGATGGCTGCGTGGTCCCATGGTGTTTATACTTGCGTACTATTGTTTGTACAGATGAACGTGTTTGGAAATTGCTCCCAAGGATGAACCAGACTTGTGGAGGTCTCCAATAATTTTTCTGAGGTCTTGGCTGATTTCTTTATGACGTCAAACAAAGAGGCACTGAGTTTGGAGGTAGGCCTTGAAATAGATCCACAGGTACACCTCCAATTGACTCAAATTATTAGCCTATCAAAAGCTTCCATGGCATCGTTTTCTGGAATGTTCCAAACTGTTTAAAGGCACAGTCAACTTAGTGTATGTAAACTTCTCACCCACTGGAATTGTGATACAGTAAATTATAAGTGAAATAATCTATCTGTAAACAATTGTTGGAAAAATTACTTGTGTCATGCACACAGTAGATGTCCTAACCGACTTGCCAAAACTATAGTTTGTTAACAAAACATTTGTGGAGTGGTTGAAAAGCAAGTTTTAATGACTCCAACCTAAGTGTATGTAAACTTCTGCTTTCAACTCTAAGTATTTCCAATTACACTCTGTTCAAAGTGGCAACAGTCTGTAGCTATAAAGTGGCTTATAAAGTGTAATTGGCCTCCTCACTGGTTTGTGTTGCTGGAGAGAGAATCATATCAGCTTTGACGTGCTTTATGAGAGCCAGATGAGACATTAAACATGGGTTGCCTTTGTTATTTATTGAAACGATGAAGATCATCACGCTCAATAATGAATAAGGAGTGGGGCTCGGACCCATGAGGTTGTGAGATGAATTAGAAGGTGCCTCTAGTCTTTTCATCTGCCCTGGTGAACGAGCCTCGCTCTGCAGTATCATCAAAGTTTTATAACTCTGTTTTATACACTGGCCTATTGTCTAAAATCATGGAAAAGAGCTCTAATTTTCATGAGGCCATTTAGGGCAATGAGCCTAAAGTGTTATTTAGATGGACACCATGCATGGTGATGCACAAGTTAGTTTCAAGCGAAATACCCTTTGACTTGTGTTTGATGTCATGATTAATAATATATTCATTGATCTCATCAGCCTGATTTAATGAAAGCTACCCTTACTGAAACTAACCCTGCTGAAAAGAACAGCATATACCAGCATACATTTCAAGCTGGTTCATGCTGGTTTATACTGGTCTATGTTGGTCAGTGCAGGATTGATGCTGGTCAAGCTGGTCTGACAAGCATGGTCCAGCTTAGGGATGGGCAACTTTGATGGGGGTGGGGGCCACAAAAAAAGATGAACTCATCATGACAGGCAGCATTGGCTCTTGCCATGGGTTGTACAGAAAATGTAGCAGTTTTAAAGCAAGTTTGCTGCAATCCTACACATTTTGCAATTGTGTAACTCATTTCATGCAATTCTACTCATTTTGCCATGGGGCAGAGAGAAATGTTTGCAGTTTTTAATATATCTGAGTGAGACAGACTAATGAAATCAATGGGGGCTCCCCGGTTGGAAATTTGACCATTATTACCACAAGTTTAGATAGCTAGACGCTAGACTTACCAATCTAAAACATTTTAGCTGGCATGGGCTAATTGAGTGACTGTCAGTGACTGAGATAACAAGAGAAAAACTGATGATGCACAACCACATGTTGAAATTGCACCTTGTCTAGTCTACTATTCTACTCTCAACAGTAAGTGAGTGGGGTCTCGACGGCCCTACAAAAGGGCGGGCTGCAAGTTGCCCATCCCTGGTCTAGCTGATCTGACCAGCATGGATCTGAGTTAAGGACACTGGAGCTTATACTGGTATTCTGGTGATCAAGCAGGGCCATGCTGGTCTATGCTGGTCCAACGTAGTCTAGCTTGTCAAGCTGGTCTGACCACACCCATCATTATAATTTTTCTTCGCATGCTCTACTGCAGTTTATTTGAAAAGAATAATGTTTGTTTCAATATCGTTCTTGTTTGCTGTGTTGTTGCATGTACATTGATTGATTAATTAATATTATGCTAAATAACATGTATTTCTAATCCAATTTGTCAGTTGGACTTATTGCACCCGCAAAAACACAGCAAATAATGGTCACCGGAAAAAACAACACCTATGCTGGACCAGCATATGTATCACATTTCAGGGAAGACCCAGATGCAGACAGTGTCGAAGTAACAAAAGTTTATTACTAGAACAGGGGGCAGGCAAAACGACAGGTCAAGGCAGGCAGAGGTCAGTAAGTCCAGATTGGAGTCCAAAATGCACAGAATGGCAGGCAGGCAGGTTCAGGGTCAGGGCAGGCAGAATGGTCAAAACCCGGGAAAACTAGAAAACATGAACTAGAAACAGATAGGAGCAAGGGGAAAAACAAACAAAATGAACTGGCAACAGACAAACAGAGAACACAGGTATAAATACAATGGGGATAATCAGGAAGATGGGCGACACCTGGAGGGGGTGTAAACAAGCACAAATTCCGTTTTTTTTCAGCAGGGAAATGGAATATATATATATACTGTGTGTGTGTGCATTCCACATGAGCCGGGCTGTAATTATTGAGGTAATCCTGTTTAAGACATTTACTTTAGCTCTTCTCTCTGGATTTATGCTGACACCTAAACAGCCTGCACACTTTGCATGACATGATCCCAGCCAAAAGGGCTCTTGGCTCACTGGACAGAGCTAGTGTGTGTTTTTTTTCATGTGTGTGTCCGTGTGTGTGTGTGTGTGTGTGTGTGAGAGACTGTTTTTGGCAGCCTCTAGCTAGTCTAGCGCAAACAATGTTTCCGTTCCATTTGTCGTACTGAGAGCAACTCCTATCTCTGAGCAACTCCTATAGAACACGACCATTACCAGCATCGTCAATCTACCAATTTACAGTCACTAAGACACGTTGTAAATCAATGGTTTGTATCAAGTCCTTCTAAAACCTTGCCACTTACATCCAGTAATTGAACATGTCTCATAGAGACGTGCAGAAATGTTTACATCTCTTAATACACAGTATATGACCTTCTGAGCGTCAAACGAGCATGTCTATTCAGTGTAATAACTGGCGACAATTTACATGACGGTTTCCTTTTTGAGTTATTTCTTTCATCCAGCCTTCAACAACAAAATTGCGGCATATACTACATCTTCACTTCATTTCCTATTCACCCCACACCATGACTAGATAAACAAATGTACTGCTGGATCACACAGAAAAATATATGGACAGGAAGGGGGGCAGTGGCACCCTTACCCAGAGAGTATGAAATCCTGGATTTTCAAGTGGGAAACCTTACTGTTTTTTCAGTGTTTGTGAAATCACCAACGTGGAGTAGTCTTATTTCACGTCTTTTTACCTCTGCTTTTTGCATGGAGCATCTATTCAATGCCCCACCTGGTTCCTCACTGTACCCTGTGTGACAGAGCGGAGCGGGTGGCGGAGTAGGGTGCATGTTTGAGTTCGTAAGACGTCACTGGCTGTGCACTTTCACCTGAGGCAGTGCCATGAGAAACACGTTATGTACTGGACTATTACCGACTCTTCAACGCACCATGTAGTGCAGGACTCCCATTAGGTCAGTGACGTGACAGGAACACTACAGTTCTCCCACCAGCACTGCTTCTACAAGTCCTGCACTTCTCACAGGCTGTTATCTTCATCCAGTTCAAAACACATTCAGTCATACAGTATTTTGTCCATTGTTAAGCTGCAGGTATAGGCAGTGTAGAAGTGACTGGCCCAACTGTGGTGTATGTCCCCTCTGCCATGAGACTTAGTGGGAGGGAAGGTGGTAATAATTCTTTGCTCAGAATGACATATCTCGTGGCCTAACGATCCCACCTAAATAAGGGCTCTGTGACATGCACAGGAACACCTGAGATTTTTTTGCATTACTGAAATTGGCCCAATGGGTCAGGGTTTCATTCCCTGGCCTTGTTTCTGTCTCAACCTTTAATTTGGGGCGCTGAAGCATCATTGGTCAACGAGTCACACACTGCCTTGAGCACAATATCAGTAATTGGGTTTGACCTTTTTTCTGGAATACCAAAACTACAAATGAAATTCAAACGGAGTTTCAATAATGACGTTTTTGTAGGTGGGGGCTGGGAGATTTACAATGCCACAGCTGTAACAGTGTCTCAGTGCCCTGGGTAGGAGAATAATAAACATTCATTTAGGTGCCTGTATCACAAATACAACAGGGATAAATGGGACTGCTCCATCTGGGTTCACTTCCACGTGCTCCCTCTTTTCTATTATCACAATGTTATCACACTTCGGTCTAAGAATATCATGCACTTACAATAGCAAGAACAAATTTGTCTAGATCATATTTTCGATAAGAACATGTAATGTGCACATACAGAGTGCTTATGCTTTGAGACAGGAAGCACTATGATACCTAAGAGTAACTGTGAACATGAACATATGAATAAGAATGTCACATCCATGCATGAGTGACAGTGGATGCTTTGGGCTAAACGATTCAGATGAAGACAGAATGAGCAATATGTTGTGGTTAGCTGTACTGCATTATTCATAGTTGTTTTAGAAGACATTCGTATCAGTCAATATGATTTAGATCTGCAGTATTTACAGATTGCTGTGTTGTGCATATTCTCAAATGAATCTAATAGAAAAACAATCGATGCACTTGCATTTCTGTGTGAAATGGTTTAGATTCTCGCAGAGAATCAAATAGTTTGTACAAAAGCATGAATAAGTGTTTTTAGTCTTGATTGAAAAGTGTTCTACTAACATGTCTTTTACATCCATCCTAACATAAATCCGTCCTGCAATCTATTCTTGAAGGTTATCATATTTCTCTTGACATGTTGAGTGTAGAGTGCGTTTGCTGGTCATGTTACAGTGGTGTGTAAAAGGCTGTTTGATGGATGTCTCAATAGGAGTGAATAAGGGGAAAGTTAACATGATATTTATTAGTCCCGTTGTGCTTGGAATACAGTTTGTAAAGGTTATAAATGCGTCACTGGGAGTCATGTGCCTGCTTGATTGAATTCAGTCAGTCACTGGTGACATAGATTTCACAGGGAAGTAAATCACTCCCTTCCAGCTCCAAACGTTTAGTGGTATGAAATTGTTCCAATACATTTTAAGTAGGTTAAATCTAAGTTAGGTAATATTTCCCCCAAAGCACTTTCGCTTGATGATATGACCAAGGGACCCTGAATGTAACCGATGAACCTTGTACAATGAAAAAGTCTGTAAATTGTTGCAACATTTCTTTGCCCAGTACTTCCACTCCAATGTCGACGATGAGGATACATTGAACTCAATTTTCATCATCATCCTCACAATCTACAGCAACCATTGCAAGAAACAGATGCTTACAGTATTAAGCATCAGCACGTCCCACATCTTAACAAAAGGCATGATTGATCAATAACCTGCCTGAGATCCATGATACTGGAGGGCATGTACAGTATACTGCATACAATAGTGGTTTGACACCTCTGTACCTAACCTCTGCATGGTGCCTATTCTACTCTGTCTGTGCTGTGCATGGTGCGGCAGCCCGGGAGCTCTCCATGGTGCTGAATCTCCACCATGAAAGCCTTGCTGTAGCCTTCAACTACATAGTCTCTCACTCACATCACATGCTATGAAGGGCCAAGGACAGGCGATTCAGGTTTGAAAGGTAGATAATGAGAAATTTAGTGAGTGCATTATATTTCTATCCTCCATTCGTCTCTCGAGGTTTAGAATAAGCTGTTAAGACAGGTATTTTGCCCCCCAGACAATGACCGTAGCCAGTTATCTAACGTTCTATCTCTGGAACAGTTATCTATCTCTGGAATGATCAACCCTCATTAGATGTCGTATAGATGCAGACTTCATTACGAACATTGGATCCTTATCTGTTGATTGTGGCAGTGAATGCTTACCACAGGAGGGCGATAGAGAGCTTCAGAGGCATTGGCGGTGGACAGTATGTTTGAGATCTTTTGAATAGCCCATATTGATTAGTAAACAGTATTTAATATCATATCAAATCCACTCAGTGATGCTGAATTTTCTCTTAATATAATAGTATTTAACCATATTTTCTCTCTTAATAGAAAATAGCATATGGTAACCCAATTACCAATATGACATTCTGGATGCTATCTTTAAGACAACATAATTGACCCCTCTCTATTCCCTAAAAAAGCTACAATGTATTTTCCTTTAAATGCCTGACTACATGGCATTATAATCATGCAATACATCCATAAAACCACAAAGTACATGATGCACTGGTCTATCAGTGAAGTGTGGTGGCAGACAGATAGGGAGAATCTACATTGTGATGCGAGCGCTGGCTGGCTGCTTTCATTACCTGTCACACAACAGACCAGATGTTGAACCCAAGCGTGAAAATAATTCCACCCAGTCCTGACTCTGCGGGACCCAGGGCTCACATGCTTTGTAAGTGTCTCCCCGCTGGAGATGCTATGCAAAATAGGATGGAGGGCTGAGGGTGGAGAGGCTAGAGCACTGTTACTCGACCTGAGCCCGATGGGCCCTAACATTATACATCTGGTTAGGGCTGGGTAAGGGCCTGTTTTTGATCAATGACTAGGGTACGTGTAGGGATTAGGTATCACTGAATGGAGTTTTGCCGTGGTGAAGTTTAGAGTGATGAAAAGTAGTTTAAAAGCTAGCTGTTCTCTGTCTCATCATGGAGCAGAACAGCAGAGCAGAGGCATTTCTATCTATACTCACACAAGCAGAACCATGCACCGAGTGCATGCAGAGTGAGCAGCGCAGGGAGCCAGGGACAGACAGACGAGCTGCTAATGACTTTACTAACGGAGGAAGTTATTTCTGATTTCCAGAAGGGCCGGGCTTTAAATTAGTGTTACAGTTACTTGTACAAGGGGAAAGTGTTACCAAACAGGGATAAAACGGAGCAAACCCTGGTACAAATCAAATGTGAATATCTATCAGACCCGTTGTAATTCACATCACTTGTCCACTCAGATGAGTGAAGTGAGTGCTAATGGAAGGGATGGTGTACAGCCTGGTTCTGCTTTCAGAGGGTAACAATGCTATTTTCTATTGTTTTTAGAGGTCTTTCTATTGTTCTGTGTCAGACATGCATATTCAATTACCCCAGATTAGCAGTATTCTTCATTACTTGATTCAGTCCGGAATTTAGAAACAGACCAGGTTTCAGGTGTCAATCTTTTCTCAGGTGTAAGTATGTATTTGTCTGCGTGTGCGAGTGTTTGGGTGCGCCTGCGTGTTCACCTGCGCGTGTGTGTTTGTGAGCGCCTGCAAGTGTGTGTGTTTGTGTATGTGGTGGGAGATGGTAAAGTACTAATTCCTCTGATCATAAGCAGCAGTCATTTCTTGTGAGGATGCAGGCATTGTAAGCTGGGAAGGTTATTACAGAATGGGATTTCACTCCGACATGTGGACACTTTTTTCAATCAAAGCTTTTGAACGTTGCCTGTGGTACAGTTTATCAGTCAGAGGGATAGGAAAGGACTGGGGATAACACAAGGGGAGATAAAAGATCACGTCAAACAAGTGGCAGAAAATGAAGTTGAAAGGCCTAAGGCTTCTTAGAAGTATTCTGCTTTCTAAGAATGAGTTGAACTCATGCTTTGCCTCCATTCACAGTGTTTAGTTAGGATATTATTGATTTAAAGGTGCTATTATTGACGAGGTAATAGTATTAAATGTATTGTTGGTGTATACCACAGTTTATGGCAAATGTATATTTGAATGCACTGAGGCCCAAGGGCAAATTGGGTCAAGCGTTCAAATTAGATTCATATGAATTCCCAAATGCATTTCAACAATTCTATTTATCCTGTCCGTTGCATTTGAAGTCAAGTTCAGTCGAAACATAATAAAGATTGCATGAGGGTGTTGTTTATCAGATCGTGCGGACAAATTGAATTACAAATGACTCGGTCTTTGACAGCAGTGAGCACCATAATAATCACCTCAATTCAAAAAGTTAACACATCTTTCCTCTACATAATTAAATTAACAATATACACTGCTCAAAAAAATAAAGGGAACACTCAAATAACACATCCTAGATCTGAATGAATTAAATATTCTTATTAAATACTTTATTCTTTACATAGTTGAATGTGCTGACAACAAAATCACATGAAAATTATCAATGGACATCAAATTTATCAACCCATGGCGGTCTGGATTTGGAGTCACACTCAAAATTAAAGTGGAAAACCACACTACAGGCTGATCCAACTTTGATGTAATGTCCTTAAAACAAGTCAAAATGAGGCTCAGTAGTGTGTGTGGCCTCCACGTGCCTGTATGACCTCCCTACAACGCCTGGGCATGCTCCTGATGAGGTGGTGGATGGTCTCCTGAGGGATGTCCTCCCAGACCTGGACTAAAGCATCCGCCAACTCCTGGACAGTCTGTGATGCAACGTGGCGTTGATGGATGGAGCGAGACATGATGTCCCAGATGTGCTCAATTGGATTCAGGTCTGGGGAATGTGCGGGCCAGTCCATAGCATCAATGCCTTCCTCTTGCAGGAACTCCTGACACACTCCAGCCACATGAGGTCTAGCATTGTCTTGCATTAGGAGGAACCCAAGGCCAACCGCACCAGCATATGGTCTCACAAGGTGTCTGAGGATCTCATCTCGGTACCTAATGGCAGTCGGGCTAGCTCGGGCGAGCACATGGAGGGCTGTGCGGCCCCCCAAAGAAATGCCACCCCACACCATGACTGACCCACCGCCAAACCGGTCATGCTGGAGGATGTTGCAGGCAGCAGAACGTTCTCCACGGCGTCTCCAGACTGTCACATCTGCTCAGTGTGAACCTGCTTTCATCTGTGAAGAGCAAAGGGCGCCAGTGGCGAATTTGCCAATCTTGGTGTTCTCTGGCAAATGCCAAACGTCCTGCACGGTGTTGGGCTGTAAGCACAACCCCCACCTGTGGACGTCGGGCCCTCATACCACCCTCATAGAGTCTGTTTCTGACCGTCTGAGCAGACACATGCACATTTGTGGCCTGCTGGAGGTCATTTTGCAGGGCTCTGGCAGTGCTCCTCCTGCTCCTCCTTGCACAAAGGCGGAGGTAGCGGTCCTGCTGCTGGGTTGTTGCCCTCCTACGGCCTCCTCCACGTCTCCTGATGTACTGGCCTGTCTCTTGGTAGCACCTCCATGCTCTGGACACTACCCTGACAGACACAGCAAACCTTCTTGCCACAGCTCGCATTGATGTTCCATCCTGGATGAGCTGCTCTACCTGAGCCACTTGTGTGGGTTGTAGACTCTGTCTCATGCTACCACTAGAGTGAAAGTACCGCCAGCATTCAAAGTGACCAAAACATCAGCCAGGAAGCATAGGAACTGAGAAGTGGCATGTGGTCACCACCTGCAGAACCACTCCTTTATTGGGCGTGTCTTGCTAATTGCCTATAATTTCCACATGTTGTCTATTCCATTTAGCACAACAGCATGTGAAATGTATTGTCAATCAGTGTTGCTTCCTAAGTGGACAGTTTGATTTCACAGAAGTGTGATTGACTTGGAGTTACATTGTGTTGTTTAAGTGTTCCCTTTATGTTTTTGAGCAGTGTATATTTCAGATTCTCAGAAACGGTTATCACTTTCATGGGAACATTGCTGGAGGCAGTCCAATGCTTGAATACAAAAAGAGAACTACAAATAGATCTGCCTTTGGATAATCTGTGTATTCGATAAGGATGCCATAGACGCTTAACACATATTTCAGTGTTACGGAGCTCTGATGTTTTAAATACAAAATCAGTTGTTGTTGCATAGACTTTCAATAATTAATTTAGCTACTGGCTTGCAGTGCCTTTAGTAATAACATTAGAGTCCATTATCCTCTGCTACTCTGGTCTGTAGTAAACTTTATTTGTTATCAGTAGAGCTGTAGCCTGAGCTGCATTGCTCAGCAAATATCCTAGGAGGATTTTGTAGCTGGTGATAAACCCTAACATAAATCTCATTAGAGATTGTAAAGTTAATCGTTCCTATCCACCATGACATTGATAACACAATCACACACTCCATGGCAGGCACACTGCGTGGAATGTTCCACAGGAAAGCCTGGAGCAAGGGATGGAGAAAAAAAGACTGGTTAAGCATAAATATTATTTGAAGACCAACGATCAATTGTCTCCAGTGATCAAAAACGACACCGCTGGACTGATTCAATTTGAAGCCGAAGGCCCTTCTGCTGAAGTCTCCTGAATTCGAGCATTGCTGATTCAGTGACACGTTTCACCCTTTAAACTGCATTGGAGTGTCCAATCCATTTTATACTTAGTAGATGACACGTAGAAAACGTTTTGTGGTGTGGCTTGAGACCCTCTTTTCTTCTACTGCAGAACTTCAAGTATATCGGGACGTCAGTTGATATTGAGTGACTAAACTGCCCATGGCAAATACTGTTTGGTATTCTTCTCAAATTCTCACAAATGCCAGTAGACAAATGCACATACCAGAGAGAGAATCTCCATAACCCCTTGAGACATTATGTCTGTCTCTGTGTAGATATGAAATACTTGGAGCTGGAGGGTTTTAAATTACACTGTTCGTCCCAACTGATGCTGTTTGAGGATAACCTTTTTTTATATTCTGCCTGCTTGCAAACGGAGGAATGACAATGTCAGCATTCCAGTATGTGACACCATGCTAAATAACAGCGCTTTGCTTTCAGGTCTCATTTGAGGCCGTGTTGGCAGGCCGGATCAAGCTTACCAAACAGAGATACATTACTAATACAACATCTTATAGGAAAAAGGCAAGACGCTTCACTGACTAAATCAGACCTCTGCATAGCTGGAAAAGGAAGATATATTTCTCAACAGTATTCTAGGAACGATCGTCTAGATGACCAGGTGCCCTTCAGTCTTAATGATGGGATGAAGATGATGATGTATTTTAATTAGGAAATCTTGAGATTGATTATGGCTTTTCGACCAATGATGACGTGATACATACTAACGTGAAACTGCACGTGCACTGTAGCTCTTTTGTACTTTGTATGGCGTAATTTCATGATCTCAAGGATGATATCTGTCTGATGGTGTTTAATGTCTGTTTCTATGTTGCGAAGCCAAAGACAAATTTCCATCTCCACATTGCGTGGACAATAAAGTTTTTGTAATTCAAATTCTAATTCAGAATGATCTGAAAACCCAATTTCGAACCTGTATGAAGCTTATTATAGCTTCTCTCTCCTCACCACTGTCTACAGATTCTTGTCAATGCTTCCTTACAGTATGTGTGACCTTTCTGTGATGAAATGTTGGGGACACGAGTTCTGACATGTCGCTTTGTCTTGGGAATCTCTGGCAGCAGAGATGGTTCAGCCCTCCTCGGTGCAAGGATGCATGACAGAAACCTGGGGTATCCCAAAGGCCACTATCTGTCTTTAGTACATTTGCCAGGCATAGCATTTAAAATGAAATGTATTCATAATCTCAAGCACTACCCGAGCAGCAGCGTAGTGAAAATGGCACGTTTCTATGTTTTGTAGTAAAAAAGATTGAGGAAGAAACGTTTTTCCAATGGCATCATCTGGCATCGTGATGTAAATCCACATGAAATCACAAATCACATGATGCACACCAGATGATGCAGTTGAATTAAAACATAATAATCTCTTCAACACTAAAGCGCCAAGTGAGTGATTTTGACCCAATATGAATTTAAATTTGAAATATATTTTTAAGTCATGCCCCCCTCAGTCTTTGATATTTCCTAAATAAATGTAATTCACACACATACTGTATGTTAGAGTTTCAATAACACAAACATAATTTGGGTTATAAGCAGTTTTATTAAGAGGACACCAAAAAGCGACTATTTCAAATCCTACTATAGAGTCACATGCAGGTAAGACATTTTTATTCATATTTAGTATCAGAAAGAGCAGATTCTGAGGTTTCCAAAACACTTTCCATTGGCAAATGACTCTCAAAATAGAACTTTCCCCAAGAATAACCACTGTTCCGTGACTACACATTTCAGCACATGGCAACAGATAGCCGACAGTAACATAAACGAATGAAAATGCTATTGTGTACTAATGGACTGCTACTCAAGACCTTCATAAACACAACTAAAACATAATTTTTCCGATAGTGTTTGGTATATGAAATTTATTAATTAGATTGTTAGACTGCTGGAGTCAAAATGACTCGTTTTGGCCCGAAGGGCGGTCCTTCAAGGCCAGACTTTTGTAGTGTTAAAGGTGTTAAAGTATCTCAAATAGAGAACAAAGGGAAGAACTGTCTTCAGAACTGTTTTGTACCTTCTAACCCACAGCCTCTGGCATCAGGATCAGTGGTGTTCACTCCTGGTCTCATATAGTTACCGTGTCTGATGGTGCACTTTGTTATACACAACATACTGGACGTACTGTTGGTGAGAGAGAGAAACACAGCCTGAAACCACTTCAGATCTACCGAGCAGTAAGGAAGACTCATGCTGACTCGGAAAAACAAAGTAAGACTTTCACTTCAAAGCCTTACAGGAGAGCTTCGTCTATGTCAATGCTCTGCTAAACAACACACACATTCTGAGAATAAAAACACCTACAGGGAATAGAACACACTCACAACTGCCCTTGACACTCTGAATGTCGTAGTGAAAGTGATAGGACTCAGATTGCCACGGTTCGAACGCCAGAATTCACTTTTAAAGTCCCTCTCCAAACTTTGTGAAGATCCTAGAACTGTCATAGAGATCAGAGGAGACATTGAGACAGGCTGTGAGAATATCAATCATTGACATCCTATAATATTTAGTGGAGTTCAAGTTCTTGTATCTTCCTCATCACCCTTTCCTTTTTTAAGACACGCACCAACTTCCCCTCTAAATACACCTCTGCTTTCTTCAACCAAGATCTCAGCGATCACTGCCTCATTGCCTGCATCCGTAATGGGTCAGCGGTCAAACGACCTCCACTCATCACTGTAAAACGCTCCCTGAAACACTTCAGCGAGCAGGCCTTTCTAATCGACCTGGCCGGGGTATCCTGGAAGGATATTGATCTCATCCCGTCAGTAGAGGATGCCTGGATATTTTTTTTAAATGCCTTCCTAACCATCTTAAATAAACATGCCCCATTCAAGAAATGTAGAACCAGGAACAGATATAGCCCTCGGTTCTCCCCAGACCTGACTGCCCTTAACCAACACAAAAACATCCTATGGCGTTCTGCATTAGCATCGAACAGCCCCCGTGATATGCAGCTGTTCAGGAAGCTAGAAACCATTATACACAGGCAGTTAGAAAAGCCAAGGCTAGCTTTTTCAAGCAGAAATTTGCTTCCTGCAACACTAACTCAAAAAAGTTCTGGGACACTGTAAAGTCCATGGAGAATAAGAACACCTCCTCCCAGCTGCCCACTGCACTGAAGATAGGAAACACTGTCACCACTGATAAATCCACCATAATTGAGAATTTCAATAAGCATTTTTCTACGGCTGGCCATGCTTTCCACCTGGCTACTCCTACCCCGGTCAACAGCATTGCACCCCCAACAGCAACTCACCCAAGCTTTCCCCATTTCTCCTTCTCCCAAATCCATTCAGCTGATGTTCTGAAAGAGCTGCAAAATCTGGACAGCCGGGCTAGACAATCTGGACCCTTTCTTTCTAAAATGATCTGCCAAAATTGTTGCCACCCCTATTACTAGCCTGTTCAACCTCTCTTTCGTGTCGTCTGAGATTCCCAAAGATTGGAAAGCAGCTGCGGTCATCCCCCTCTTCAAAGGGGGGGACACTCTTGACCCAAACTGCTACAGACCTATATCTATCTTACCATGCCTTTCTAAGGTCTTCGAAAGCCAAGTCAACAAACAGATTACCGACCATTTCGAATCTCACCATACCTTCTCTGCTATGCAATCTGGTTTCAGAGCTGGTCATGGGTGCACCTCAGCCACGCTCAAGGTCCTAAACGATATCTTAACCGCCATCGATAAGAAACATTACTGTGCAGCCGTATTCATTGATCTGGCCAAGGCTTTCGACTCTGTCAAACACCACATCCTCATCGGCAGACTCGACAGCCTTGGTTTCTCAAATGATTGCCTCGCCTGGTTCACCAACTACTTCTCTGATAGAGTTCAGTGTGTCAAATCGGAGGGTCTGCTGTCCGGACCTCTGGCAGTCTCTATGGGGGTGCCACAGGGTTCAATTCTTGGACTGACTCTCTTCTCTGTATACATCAATGAGGTCGCTCTTGCTGCTGGTGAGTCTCTGATCCACCTCTACGCAGACGACACCATTCTGTATACTTCCGGCCCTTCTTTGGACACTGTGTTAACAACCCTCCAGGCAAGCTTCAATGCCATACAACTCTCCTTCCGTGGCCTCCAATTGCTCTTAAATACAAGTAAAACTAAATGCATGCTCTTCATCCGATCGCTACCTGCACCTACCCGCCTGTCCAACATCACTACTCTGGACGGCTCTGACTTAGAATACGTGGACAACTACAAATATTTAGGTGTCTGTTTAGACTGTAAACTCTCCTTCCAGACCCATATCAAACATCTCCAATCCAAAGTTGAATCTAGAATTGGCTTCCTATTTCGCAATAAAGTATCCTTCACTCATGCTGCCAAACATACCCTTGTAAAACTGACCATCCTACCAATCCTCGACTTTGGCGATGTAATTTACAAAATAGCCTCCAATACCCCACTCAACAAATTGGATGCAGTCTATCACAGTGCAATCCGTTTTGTCACCAAAGCCCCATATACTACCCACCATTGCGACCTGTACGCTCTCGTTGGCTAGCCCTCGCTTCAGACTCGTCGCAAAACCCACTGGCTCCATGTCATCTACAAGACCCTGCTAGGTAAAGTCCCCCCTTATCTCAGCTCGCTGGTCACCATAGCATCTCCCACCTGTAGCACACGCTCCAGCAGGTATATCTCTCTAGTCACCCCCAAAACCAATTCTTTCTTTGGCCGCCTCTCCTTCCAGTTCTCTGCTGCCAATGACTGGAACGAACTACAAAAATCTCTGGAACTGGAAACACTTATCTCCCTCACTAGCTTTAAGCACCAACTGTCAGAGCAGCTCACAGATTACTGCACCTGTACATAGAACACCTCTAATTTAGCCCAAACAACTACCTCTAATTTAGCCCAAACAACTACCTCTTTCCCAACTGTATTTAATTAATTAATTTATTTTGCTCCTTTGCACCCCATTATTTTTATTTCTACTTTGCACATTCTTCCATTGCAAAACTACCATTCCAATGTTTTACTTGCTATATTGTATTTACTTTGCCACCATGGCCTTTTTTGCCTTTACCTCCCTTCTCACCTCATTTGCTCACATTGTATATAGACTTGTTTACACTGTATTATTGACTGTATGTTTGTTTTACTCCATGTGTAACTCTGTGTCTTTGTATCTGTCGAACTGCTTTGCTTTATCTTGGCTAGGTCGCAATTGTAAATGAGAACTTGTTCTCAACTTGCCTACCTGGTTAAATAAAGGTGAAATAAAAAAAAAATTAAAAACGGCATGTTTTACATATCTCAGTAAGTGTCTGGTATGGGAATGACTCTGCCACTGCTGACTCTGCTTTGAGACCCGATACGGTAAAGCTGACGACATTAACAACGGAGTCTGGGTTTCCCTTGACATAAAATGCAACAAATGAACGGGTGCACTCTATAGTAATCATGCTGTGACACATTCTGATCTCTATTCAACTTGTGTTGTATTCATATTGTTGACAGCCCTTTTTAATTACTCACTGCACACAGCGTGGTGTTGAAAGGACAAACACAAAACGCCGGCTGTTCCACCGGAGCCCGAAGTCCCAATTATGTCAACAAATATTCATGTTTAATTTCTTGGCAATATCTGCTTCTCTTTGGAACTTGTTTGGTACTACCTGTCACATATTCTGGATTGAGCCTCTTTGTAATTGCAAACTATTGTGCTTTGCTCACAGCTGAGCTAAAGCCCCCTTGAAAAGGAAATGATACAGCATTGTCCGCCACTGTATATGTGTTCCAGACCTGTGACTGATGAGGTATTACTTACAGGAACTTGTGATGTGGGCCTATAAATAAAGGAGTGGTCCTGACCTTCTGTTGTGCTCAGCGGTGCCGCCTGTGCTACTCAGGCCATTTTTAAGGCCGGTCGCCATGTCTCTCCAGTTATCGACCGTATGCTAGGCTCTTCAGCGCCTGAAAAACAACACAGCCTTCTCTCTACAGGAGGTTTGTTTTCAAAAACTATGGACCTGTTATTCAATAAAGTAGTTCCAATGGTAACATCTGAATAGTGATTACTTTACTATACTACTTTTTCTGTTATAAAAATGCATTTAAAAAAAAAAAATTCATTCCATCACCAATTTTGAAAAACCTATATTATAATGGATTTTAGAATACAACGCAATCAATGGTAATTAAATGGACCAGTTCTCTGGTTGTGTTGCTTTCCTTTCAGAACTTGAGGAAACAAACGGATTCTCTCAGAGCTCAATCAGAGTGGAATGGACTAGGATTCATCACGAGGTGAGCAGTTTCCTTCTGGCTTTTTACTGAAGTTGATAATTACTTAGTAATTAAATGGTTGTCAATATCAGTGGGGAAAAACTAACAGAAAAGTTATTCAACTTTGAGTCCTTTTATGAATGTATGACTGACGCTATTAACTGAGCTTCTCAACAGAATGAGAATAATATATTTTTTGATGCCATGCAGGGAATTAAATGTCACAATGGGAAGTGCTTGGAAACCATCAGCAGTGTGAGAACAAAATAGTTTGCTAAAGTCTACAATAATTCCACTTCCTGCCAAGTATAATCTATCAGAATGCCTTTGTATTTGGTCTGATTGCAACAAACGGTCTCCTGCTTTCTGGAGTAAAACCATTAGACCCACAATTACAGACAGTTATGCCCCAGAATGATCCATGCATTTTCCCTAACTGCAAACACATTACGGGTCAATGAGACATTACATCAGCAGACCACGTCTCCCCACCCTGTTTATGGCATAGATTAGGCTTTATTCACACCCTCCAAACAGCCATGACAGGTTTATGACTCACTATTATGAGAAATGCCTTTATAAATCTGAGCTTCACACTGCTAATTGCAACTGTACTAGCAGCAAAACAGCAGTACAGTATTTATCTATTGCGAATAACCAAACAGTTGTCAATAGCATTAGCCTTTATTCTTTCCGCTTTCAACAATGTTATTTAAGAACATTACAACTGTCTTTGTTGGACCAAAGCAATTAGATACTTCGGCCTTGCCAAGGCATAGACAGACCCCCCAAATTACCACTGCAACCTGGTGCAGAGCACCTTAAATAACAGGGTGTTCACACTTCACCCATGATGTTATTTTCTTCAGGCTGTGGTGCAGAGCCCACACCTTAGATTCGGAATCTAAATCTGTAACCTAAAAGTAGACGGAGCTTTCACTTTGCCAATGAACGGTTTCACAGTTGTCAGAGACATTTACATCATCATTTGGCAGTCGTCTACTTATCGTCTGGGGTGTGAGAGAGACAGATAGGGTGGGCAGGAGGCAGAACACAGGTGGTGTGAAGCTATGAAATGTGAGAAAATCATTCCGTACAAGACATTGAAGACTGGTTTGCAAGCTGGTATTTAAAAGTGAGAATCATTTTTTGGGGGGGTCGAGCACCGATCAGATAAATGGACATTCAAATGAGCACATGTCCTTGGCATTGTTACTAGAGTAAATCCCAGGGAATCCCAGCATCAAACAAATAGGCCCGAGGTAGTCATTTTTAAATACAACTGAGAATTTCATGATTATACGTGTGCTTGGAAAGCAATACGTGATTGGAATTATATTGATTAGCATAAATGAAAAGTAGTTCTTTAAAGGTCTCCGCAAGAGGAAATCAGAGTAGCTAAAACATGCATCAAATCAATTGTAACCAATATCTGTGAAGCACGTTCGAGAAAGACTAATACAAACAGCTGGAATACCGTCAGAGCATTCAGATATACTGCAATTAAAACTGCTTTGACTATCAGTAATGATGGAAGGATCTGTCCGCATGCAAAACAAGATATGTGAATGGGATCAATATCTACCCAATCATTAAATGTATCTGGCTCTGAGCACATCCTAATATCCAGTACAGTACATCCAGTACATACTATACAGCACACTGTCAGTTGAGTTGTATAAGATCCTGAGGGGATGCAGAGGGGTATGAGTACAAGAGAATGCAAATGGCTACACATGCATGAATCTGGGACAAGCTGGTCGTGACCTCCAGCGGTCTACCCAGGGCTGGTGGTACTGTAGCTATCCAGGGAGCTGGTATCCTCCAACGTTGCAGCTTATTGCTAATTAGCCACACTGGGCTACTGAAATCCTGTCCTGAGACTGACCTTTCTCCAAGGTGAGGCAGCTTTCTTAGAAATGAGACGAGTCAAGGTAGAGCGTTTCCTGTTCGGTTAAGAGGGGCCACAGTCCAGGGAAAGCCTATTGAGAGACATATCGCAGAAACATTCACCAACAAACATTTGAACTCTGGAATCAACCTGAAAATAGATTCTTATTTACACCGTTAGGTGTGGGGGTCTCTAAAGAATGCAGAGGATCAAAATAGGTTTCACTCTATATGGTGTGTGTTTCCATATACGTTTTTGTATTTTCTTCTCTCTGCACGTACAGGGCTTGACAGGATCAAAGGCGATGAGACTTTCTGCAGCAGTTTTAATGGCATTGGTCTTCGTTAGTGTGGCGTTCAGCCTGTCAGGTGGAGAGCACATCAACTATGAAGCCGCAACATCCACACAGCTTCCCTTCCAGACCTCTCAATAACAAATGTGTTATCCACTATCACTCCCGTCTGGGAAATATCTGCATTCATTTTGTACACCTTTTGATTTCAAATATCCCAATATCCCCTTGAGGTAAAGAATAGCAAATATGTGTTCTCGGGGAAGGCCTTGGGGAATTATAGGGATTCATGCACTATTGATGCACGTAGAGGTTTGCCCACATGCCATCCCCTGCATTTAATGAGAGTTCCTTAGAGAGGGGGTTATTGCTGCCACCATATAAATCATCCATATTGCTTCCTTATTGTACTACGGAGAAAAGAAACATCCTCATTATCCTCTATAGCTTTGGCTTAGGAGGAGAGAGAAGGTGATGTCTCCGATAAAATAATCTATAAATACCACAAGACTATTAACTTTTATATGGAAGAATCCAAGTTGCTGAGGGGGACTTACATATTTATTAAAATGGTTACATTTCCCTGCAGTGCATTGGTCACCAGTTTTATTGTGCACCCGACAGTGTTACGGTGATTCATTTAGAGAACTACATACAATTATGCGACCATGTATATGCTGAATCATTCCATCTGGATACAACCCAGGTTAAAGGGGTTAAGATGGATCTGTTTTCTTCTAAAGTAAAAGACAGTGAACATTGAATATCAATCCACATACTTTGAATTTCCTGTTTTGAGAAAAAGTTCCGTCTCCAGTTTCTGTATAATTGCTGTTAGAACCAAACCAACACTGAACAAGCTGGCTAATCATTGCCTGCCACAAATATCTAAATATACCTGGCCTATCATCTAAACTAAGTTCTTGTGAGTGTGCAGGGAGAAAGATGAGTTGCAACTCATTTGGTGTAAGGACTGCAGAAACGTTTAGTTCAGCCCTCAACAGATGCTCCTCTGATCAGCTACAGTAGATGTAAATTGGAACTGAGTAACACTCATCTTTTCAAGCTGAAACATCTGGTTTATAAGTGGGAACCTCCCAAATGCTAAAATCATTAGGGATGGTACGCCTCTGGAGTGACCTACTGTGTGGTGAATTCTGACATGACATAATCTACTGTACAGTAGGTTGTATGAAAGGCCAACACCACATAAGTCAAATATTACAAGGCATGATAAAGTTGCTTATAGGACAGCAGACAATCAGCAAAATAAACTGCAAGTCTGTCTTAAAAATAATTCCAAGCTCAGTTGAAGCTTGAACTTCGGATAGAGAATAGGTACGAGTTCAGGTAATTTTGTCACACCCTGATCAGTATCACCTGTCCTTGTTATTGTCTCTACCCGTCCAGGTGTCGCTTGTTATCCCTGGTGTATATATCCCTGTGTTTCCTGTCTCTCTGTGCCAATTCGTCTTATATGTTCTAAGTCAGTGTGTTTTTCCCCGAGCTCCTGCCTTTTCTATTCTCTTTTACTAGTCCTCCCGGTTTTGACTCTTGCCTGTTTTATGGACTCTGTATCCTCCTGCCTGACCATTCTGCCTGCCCTGACCTCGAGCCTGCCTGCCATACTGTACCTCCTGGACTCTGAACTGGTTTTGACCTTTGCCTGTTCACGACCATTCTCTTGCCTACCCCTTTTGGATGTAATAAATATCAAAGACTCAAACCATCTGCCTCCCGTGTCTGCATCTCGGTCTCGCCTTGTGCCCTTGTAAATTTCCCCATACATTTCCTCCCAGACGTCAGCTAATGGACAAAAAAAGATGTAAAAGTTTTATGTATAAGCCTGGCTTTTAAGATTATTTGAACAGGCTTTTTCTCATCTTAGAAGTTTTAGTGCCCGCAACCATTTTTCCATTATTGATGTCTCATGACCAATATCATTTTCAAAGATGAGCATACAGCACCCTGGGACTGTTCAACCCCCTTCACTTCTCTCTTTTAACAGTTGTTTATTTAACACTGCCCGAGAGCAGACATCAATTCTGTAAAGGTCATGAAGTTTCGGGTCCCCCTTGAAATCACAATGGGATTTCCTGTCTGGTAAGGTAAAAGAAGTTTCAGTAAACCGGTATCAACTCTGAAAATAATGACTCCTTAAATGCTGTCCTGCATGTATATTGTTTTTTTTTATTCAAAAGCTGTCCTGACAGTGAAGGTTTTGACGAAATGAAACAATGAATCCATTGGAATTGATCGCATCATGTACTGCTTGACATTGCCTGGTAAATGCTGTGGCAAAACTTGCCTCAGTCTTTTCAAAGTTCATGACATTTACAACAGCAGCCTGTTTGCTGCTTGGTATTTCTTTTGAAGGTTAGGCTGGCCATTGGAGGTAATTGGACTGTTACTTCTCCCATGATCATGTCCAATCAATACCTGATGTGGAGAGCACAGTAGAGTAGGCCTGGGAAAGATGACATTTTGCCTATGACCATACCTGTTCACTGTGCTGACTGTAGTGGCTAAAGGACATTTCTGAGGTTCACTGTCAATCTGTCAATACAGTCTATTTGAATGGCAGGGAAGAAATAGTACACACACACACACACACACACACACACACACACACACACACACACACACACACACACACACACACACACACACACACACACACACACACACACACACACACACACACACACACACACACACACACACACACACACACACACACACACACACACACAAGGGATAATATATGAGCATCAGATTTCAGGCTGTAGACAGATTTCTATACATTACCATGGTGATGCATTCTCACACACTCCTCTTTATTGACAACCATCTGGGAATAGTTACCCATAAACATTACGTGAGGTGTGTTTCTTGCATGGCTGCTACAAGTCAGCTATAAATCCCATAAGTCTGTTTTCTTTGTACAGGATGCATCATTATTTCTGTCTGCAGTGCAATCGCACCAAACCGGGAAATAACTTTGTCTCAGATGTTCTGTAGTCAAGCCAAATGCATTCTGGGAGGAAAAAAAGTTGTTATCAACTGTGGTTAGATAAAGTTGAGCTCATTGCTAAACTGCTCAGCGTATCAGTGTGTACGGTGGTGGCTCACAAAGTAGCAGGCAGGGGTAGACAAGCATTGGCAGGTTAATCAAGAATTAATGGAGAGTATCACAAATGACAATTTAAATTAGGGATGGGAAACTTTGATGGGGGTGGGGGCTGCAGTGGCTCGCAGGTCTGCATACCCACATCCATACCCACACATGCAGTCAGAACCGGCTCTAGCCTTTTAGGGGGCCCTAAGCGACATTTTAAATAGAGCTATGGCACGTAGGTCCCCTGAACGCAGCTCAATTTCCAGCTCACACTCTCAACAACATAGATCCCCTGAACGCAGCTCACTCTCCAGATCCCAGTCACCTGAATTCTAATCACCTGTTCACACACCTGTAGGTCATTATTACACACTATTTAGTTCAGTTCTTTGCACCCCATCACTGTCAGGTATTGTTTGTTTTGTGACACATGTCTTCGGAACTCTGTTTTTCCCGTGATTTACACCTCCCGTGTATGATCATTTTTGCCTGCCTCATTAACGACACATTTTGCCTGTTATCAACCTATTGCCTGATCTCCCAGACGACGTCACTAGCCTTTTCCCTGCCTGTACTGTTGCCTTGTTGGACCCCCTGTGTATGACCTTCTGCCTGCCCCTGGACCCAGCTACCTGCCTCCTCCTGTGGTCTTCTTCAATCATCACCTGCTGCGCCCTGCACTTGAAACCAGCTCTCTGTCTCCCCTCATGTTCATTACACCAAGGACATGCCGTGGAAGGAACAACACAGTTTTTATGCTGCTGCTATGAATATGTAATACATATGTAAAATATGCATTAGTTCTATGCGTCTATGTTACATGGAGGTGGTTATTTTACAACCCTAATGATTGCAATTAAACTAGGAATACTGGGTATTTATTACATCCCCAAATGTGCAAATGCTTTGTATGGGTTAAATTAGATGTAACGCTCTGTAATTTGTGTACTTCTATGTACTGTTTGGGCAACGATTAATACACAAGTTCTGCCCTAAAACATTTATCCAAGACTGCAGTGCTCAACTTACATTGTTCAATCTGAATCTGCTTGTTTGGGAGCTTCTTAGTTGAGCTTCTTTAATCAAGCCATTCCTAATTTCTCAAAAGGCAGAGTAAAAACATCAGCTGTTTTTCTACATGCTGCCTTGGATGAAGAGCTCACTTTGCTCTGTAGTTCCCCACGTCTTCCTCTACGTCTTTCCATTACACTCTACCTCTTCTCTTGTGTGAAGCTGAAAAGACAAATGCTTCCAATTATCATCATAATGCCCATGATTTGATACGATAATATGCATGAGGGCATCCATTAACTGTTCTTACATTCATTATTGTCTCAATTTGCCAGAATGCCTTTATGATACACATTTTATGCCAAGTTCACATACAATAGTTTGTCATGCCTGTGATCATACTGTAGCATAGGACAGACACATTACAACAAATCTCAGCTGTCTCTAAACTCTTTATTGTTGTCCATTGAGTTGTAACGATTGACATGGTACAGTGTTGTAAAAGTAACAGGCCTTTGTGAAGAAGCACAATTTAGTTGATGACGAATACTAATTGTGAGATGAAATGGCATGGCAGCATATCTTTCTCTTTTATTTGGTTAACAAAACCGGCATGATGTTAAAGTAGGAACTAGGAAATTATACCAAAGGTCTTAATGTTAGTGGCAGATTACACACACCTTGTTAAACTTGCACTGTATTTTCAAACATGAAGAGAAATTGGATTTACTTTAAGGTCTCCTCATTCGAATGACTCCACCGAGGTATCCATTTCAATAAGCACATATCACCTGGTTATTTTTATAATCAGATTCTCAATCCCACCTAAAGTCTTGCCCCACCATCTCATAGAATTTGATATTGAAAGGCCTATAAAAGTCCCGGAGCTGCTCAATGACCTCCCGGTCGATCTGCACGTGAGTTCTGCCCTTGGACTTGCCCAGGCAGCGGGGCTGGCTGCTGCTCTCTGGCTTCTTCAGGCAAGGGAAGCCTTTGGTTCGGTTAAAGTAGAAGTGCTTGTCTGTGATGATGCGTTTGAGACCCAAGAAGTCCTGGACGCGGCCCAGCTCCCCAGCCGGGTCCGTGATCAGCCGCTCGCCGCTCACAAAGTGGATCTGGGAGAGGCGAAAGTACTGCAGCCAGTTCTCTAGGTGGAGGATGTACATCCCTATGCGGATAGCGTTCCATGAGGTGTCTACCAGACCCTGGCTACGGTTCTGGAAGGCCAGCTCCTCGAAGGTGGGGATGTCCGGCTTCTTGGACAGGGTCTGTGTGTAGTCTGAGATGGCCCTGGTGACTGGGTTACGCACCACCACAATCAGCTTGGTGTTGGGGGACATACTGGCGATGCGTCTGGGAGCCTCTCGTGTCACAAAGTAGCTGGGGGTTTTCTCCAAGGTGATTTGGCTGTCTAGAGTCCGTGGCATTAGTCCTCTAAATAGGGAAAGACAGAAAGAGAAAAATGCTGATTGAACTTTTATGCCTGGAATCCATTGCATTAGTACTCTAGAAGGGGATAGAATAGTAAAGCAATTTAATTGTCTTGCAGAAATTGTTATCCACTTCGACGGCTGAAAAGGTTTCATGAAAACAACTCATGTTCCCTATCTCCAGGGTGACAGTGATGCTGAGGGCTGGAGGGAAATCATCCAATCACATTTTAGACTGGTGTTCATAAATCACAATCACCTGCATTAAGGACATCCAACAGAAAAAGATACTTGGGAGAATCTGGGTCACACTAAATAGGTCATCATTTTCATAAAGTTTCTGGGGAAATGCATCTTAAAATGTTTGTAAAGTTTTTCTCATATCTATGGAAACCATGCATAGCAAAGTAAGGACTAGTGTTCTGATTTTTTTCCAAGAAAATGTAGAGACTAGCATTGCTCTGGAAATTTCCGTTCATGATTCGAGCAATGGGAGTTAAGAAATGCATCATTCCTGTTTAAAACCTGGGTTATGCAAAAGTTGTATTTAAACATGGAGCCACTAGAGCGCGATGAGCCAAGTAAAGCCCCACCGGCCAAACCCTCCCCTAACCCGAACAACGCTGGGCCAATTGTGCACCGTCCTATGGGACTCCCGGCCACGGTCGGTTGTGGCACAGCCCGGGAATGAACCCGGGTCTGTAGTAGCACCTCTAGCACTGCAATTCAGTGCCTTAGACCGCTGTACCACTCGGGAGGCCTGAATAATTCTAAGATACAATTACAACCTACATTTGAATACAACATCATTGTCCATTGGTTAGAACAGAAATGTGTCTTCTGGCTTTCCCAACATGCTTCTGGTCCACCTCTCTAACCTCTAGGCTACTGGGCTTTCCCATTGTGTATCCATAATAAAAGCTCTAGATACAGTAAAATTCTTCTTCCCTCCAGGTCAGGACCTTGATTTCCTGAAACTTTTGACCATTGACATGGATAAATCCCACCTAAAGTGCATCGAGCAGTTTCTCCCAAAACCATTCCTGCGCTTAAACTGATACAGTAAATAAAATAGTAACTTTATGTCTGTGACTGATGATTCTGTGCTTCCGACTTTGTGGCAACAGTTTGGGGAAGGCCCTTTCCTGTTTCAGCATGACAATACAGAAATAGTTTGTCGAGATCTTTGTGGAAGAACTTGACTATCCTGCTCAGATCCCTGACCTCAACCCCATCGAACACCTTTGGGATGAATTGGTACACCAGGCCTAATCGCCCCAATATCACTGCCGAACTCACCAATGCTCTTGTGGCTGAATGGGAGCAAGTCCCCTCAGCAATGTCCCAACATCTATTGGAAAGCCTCCCCAAAAGAGTGGAGTCTGTTATAGCAGCAAACGGGGGCGACCAACTCCATATTAATGCCTATGATTTTAGAATGAAATGTTTGACTTGAAGGTGTCCACGTACATTTGGTCATGTAGTGTACCTTAACAGTCCGATAAATATTGATCAGTTTAGCTTGATTTATGAACCATGTGCTGTTCTACTGGGTGTCTCAGTTAGCCTTACCAGTTTAGGGCCACAGGCAATCATTCATCTTCCATGGGATGGAAGGAACAGAACAGCAGTAGCACCATCCCCAGAAAACAGCTTTACAGTACGCTAAATACATGCTACTACTGTATATCTCAGGTGCTATGTGATGGAAGCTGTGATGGAATCCCAGCTTAGTGAAATCATCAACCTTAACCTATAGTATAGCATATTCTAGCATATTCTTCCTCTTTCTTCACACTTCCATGTATTATTGCGTTGAATGTAATTTTAGGGACCTATATAATCTCATGGAGAAAGCTACAGACATTCCAACACTGTTGGGTTATATCATTTGAAACGCTACCCTTTTCGGTTTCACAATTCTCACCAACACTGTTAAAAGAAATAGCTGCAATTAAGCATATTACATAAACCTTTTTTTTAAATCCACACAACCAACACCCAGGATGGTGTTACTGACAGTCTAACACTTCCCCTGGTGCCTGGTGCAGGAGCTGAACGCAGCGTGAACAAGATCTGAAATTCTCACTCTTTTGCTGATGAGAAGGAGTGTTGGTGCTGTACTAGCTTTTGCAGCCGTGCTTTGTAGCATTTCTCGACTGCCACAAAGAGGTGCATTTCTTGTCGATTAGGATTGAAAGAAGATCCATCACCTCCTATAACTTTATTTAATCCACCAAGGTTTCAGACGAGACCAGGACACAAAAAGGTTTAGTGCAGCTTTCCATAGAGAAAGCCATAATGGAACATATAATTCAATGGGATTCTCTTACTTCACACAACCAATTACATTCTCCATTTTCCAAGTACAAGACAACAATGATCCACTGCCTAAAGATGAACATGTGCATGTTGGGGAGCACAAGAAACAACATGACATGTTCACATTATCTCCTGGGTTGTCTGAGTCCCGGGATTGGTTGAACAGAAACCTAGCTTGAATTGAACTTTATTTGTTCATGATTGGAGTGATGAGAAGCGCATGTACATTTGCTCTTTAGATTATTCCCCCTCCTCTTTATCATTACACGTTAACAACTTGTCAGGGACAGCCTTGCCACTGTTTCATTAACCTGATTTGAATTACATTGGTGGAATTTGCATTAGCATAATCTGCACTTCCATAGTGTAGGCCTACACGTTGTTCACACGTTCTCATTTCAGCAGGGATTTAATCCATGTCATGTATTTGAGAAATGAATTTGCCCTCTCAGATCGAACAAATGACATTGATAAAATAAATGGTCCACCTGCTGTTCTCTGCAGTTTTTTTTATTACATTTATTGAACTTACATTTGTTTTACAGATATTCATTCTTATAAATGAAAGCCCATCCGCATGATTACAAAACGTTCAATTGACCAGAACATAAACCCGCTTCTCACCAAGAAACATTTCATTAACATTTAACTAAAGTGCCATCTTCCATTTTCCTCTTATGTAAATACCCAAACTTAATGAGAAGAACAGTTATTCATGTGAGCATACTGACTGCGTTACTGAGAACACAACCACCACAGTGGGACATTAGGAATGGCTCCATGCAAAGGTCTGATATCACACCTGAAACTTACACTATAACATCAATTGCCAGTTGCTATTTGCGTTGGTCTCCCTGTATTTAGATGCCTGCCTTTTTCGATGGAGGTGCTTGTAGCATAATAGAGGACGGGAGGAGGCTGTAATTGTAATACAGCAAGGTTTCTGTGACATGTTGTAAGCCATTCAGCAGCAGTGAATTCTGTGCTGACACCCTATGGTGCTTGAAGAGAACAGCGAGCACCTTCAGTAGTGTAGCTTTCTAAAAGCCTTCATTGTCGCTCGATAGGCCTACTCCCAAAAGGATAGGGTCACCATGATCACTCCAGCTCTCAATTACTGACGAGCTTTTTGGAGCTCTGGGACAAGGTTACAGATGATATATTGTAAATCATATCAGATAACTCCGTAGAATTAACCATTAGTGAAATATTAATAATTATGTAGAATATAGTTGGAAGGTATATCCATGATGTGGAACTGTACTGCCATTGCACACATTTTGATACATTGAGTACACCCACACACACACACATATATCTATAAAGCTGGCAGTAACTGGCATTTTGTGTCATGAATCAAAGTTGTAGAGAGATGGATGGGCTCCCCGCTCTGATCATCATCCGGACCCTGTAAGCTGGAACTAAATTGACTGGAATAATTTACAGCCGTCTCCTGTTCAGGTTATTGGTGAAACTCTGAGAGGAGTCAGGATGCGTTACAAGCTTGGCTGTGACATTTTAATCCCTCTAATGAATCGAGGTGTGGAAGATCTATCCCAACATTGTAAATGTGCCCAGTGCTCACAAGATTGCAAAGAGATAGCAATTCCCCCCCACCGGTAAAAACACACGTGTGTATTTAATATCCTCCCCTGACAGATGTGTTGAGACCAGCACCTAAAAATCATGTCTGGCATACTGTAACATTAAAAGTGCCAAAGGATGTGCCGAGTTCCCTGGCTGCTAACGCGGCTCCACTGAGCAAGTCAACATTGTACAGACACCCAGGCACCAGCTATATCAGGCATGTAAGACCGTAGCAGCAGGTAAAGGTCGGCTTTGGATCATCTCCTTCAGCACAATCAATTAACCCAGACCTCGCCAGTGTAACTTCATTGATGTTTCAAATCAAGAGCGAATTGAGTGCATTGTAAGAGTCCTCAGTAAATATTTGCTCGTGAACCACAGTAGTGCGTCTACATTACTTTGGTATGGTCATTAGCAGATCTTCTGATGTGGACGAAATGGAATGTGTGTGACGGCAGATGCACAGAACACCTGTAGCATCTCTAAGGTTGAGCTAAAATGTAGCATAGCATCTTTACATAGATGCACAGAACACCTGTAGCATCTCTAAGGTTGAGCTAAAATGTAGCATAGCATCTTTACATAGATGTACAGAACACCTGTAGCATCTCTAAGGTTGAGCTAAAATGTAGCATAGCATCTTTACATAGATGCACAGAACACCTGTAGCATCTCTAAGGTTGAGCTAAAATGTAGCATAGCATCTTTACATAGATGTGTAGAACGCGTGTGGCCACTCTAAGGTTGAGCTAAAATGTAGCATAGCATCTTTACATAGATGTACAGAACACCTGTAGCATCTCTAAGGTTGAGCTAAAATGTAGCATAGCATCTTTCCATAGATGTGTAGAACGCGTGTGGCCACTCTAAGGTTGAGCTAAAATGTAGCATAGCATCTTTACATAGATGTACAGAACACCTGTAGCATCTCTAAGGTTGAGCTAAAATGTAGCATAGCATCTTTACATAGATGTACAGAACACCTGTAGCATCTCTAAGGTTGAGCTAAAATGTAGCATAGCATCTTTACATAGATGTACAGAACACCTGTAGCATCTCTAAGGTTGAGCTAAAATGTAGCATAGCATCTTTACATAGATGTACAGAACACCTGTAGCATCTCTAAGGTTGAGCTAAAATGTAGCATAGCATCTTTACATAGATGTGTAGAACGCGTGTGGCCACTCTAAGGTTGAGCTAAAATGTAGCATAGCATCTTTACATAGATGTACAGAACACCTGTAGCATCTCTAAGGTTGAGCTAAAATGTAGCATAGCATCTTTACATAGATGTACAGAACACCTGTAGCATCTCTAAGGTTGAGCTAAAATGTAGCATAGCATCTTTCCATAGATGTGTAGAACGCGTGTGGCCACTCTAAGGTTGAGCTAAAATGTAGCATAGCATCTTTACATAGATGTACAGAACACCTGTAGCATCTCTAAGGTTGAGCTAAAATGTAGCATAGCATCTTTACATAGATGTACAGAACACCTGTAGCATCTCCAAGGTTGAGCTAAAATGTAGCATAGCATCTTTACATAGATGTACAGAACACCTGTAGCATCTCTAAGGTTGAGCTAAAATGTAGCATAGCATCTTTACATAGATGTACAGAACACCTGTAGCATCTCTAAGGTTGAGCTAAAATGTAGCATAGCATCTTTCCATAGATGTGTAGAACACCTGTAGCATCTCTAAGGTTGAGCTAAAATGTAGCATAGCATCTTTACATAGATGTACAGAACACCTGTAGCATCTCTAAGGTTGAGCTAAAATGTAGCATAGCATCTTTCCATAGATGTGTAGAACGCGTGTGGCCACTCTAAGGTTGAGCTAAAATGTAGCATAGCATCTTTACATAGATGTACAGAACACCTGTAGCATCTCTAAGGTTGAGCTAAAATGTAGCATAGCATCTTTACATAGATGTACAGAACACCTGTAGCATCTCTAAGGTTGAGCTAAAATGTAGCATAGCATCTTTACATAGATGTACAGAACACCTGTAGCATCTCTAAGGTTGAGCTAAAATGTAGCATAGCATCTTTCCATAGATGTGTAGAACGCGTGTGGCCACTCTAAGGTTGAGCTAAAATGTAGCATAGCATCTTTACATAGATGTACAGAACACCTGTAGCATCTCTAAGGTTGAGCTAAAATGTAGCATAGCATCTTTACATAGATGTACAGAACACCTGTAGCATCTCTAAGGTTGAGCTAAAATGTAGCATAGCATCTTTCCATAGATGTGTAGAACGCGTGTGGCCACTCTAAGGTTGAGCTAAAAATGTAGCATAGCATCTTTACATAGATGTAGAGAACATGTGCAGCCTCTCTAAGGTTGAGCTAAAATGTAGCATCAGTCAGGTGCTAGTCAGGTATTGATGTGGCTAAGTCAATAACTCAATCATGAAGTATTCTGCTTAATCTTAAACCTATGTGGCACAGGAGGTTGGTGGCACCTTAATTGGTGAGGACGGGCTCGCGGTAATGGCTGGAGCAGAATCAGAGGAATGGTTTCAAACACATCAAATATGGTTTGATGCTGTTCCATTTGCTCTGTTCCAGACATTATTATGAGCCGTCCTCCCCTCAGCAGCCTCCACTGCATTGATGATTTTGTTTGCCTTCTTCAGTGTTGTATTCACGTCCTCCACGTTCAAGCTATCATCCACTGTCAGTAGAAAGGCTGTGGAGGTGACACACTGTTTTCAACAGAATTAATCCAGGCCTCATGGTACTAATTACCCAGCTTTATGATGAGTCGGAGGATTGGACAGTAATGCGAGGGCCAGGCCTGATCTGATTGGGATTTAAATTGGAAACCATCAATCATGACAAGCAGGCAGCGTCCCTGCAACAGACAGACAGACGGAGAGATTTAGAGAGTGGCCCCTATCTCTGGCAGAGCAGGATGTGTCTGTCATCACACAGACTAATAATGAACCCGGCCTATTATACAACACACAGCTTGTGAGTTACTGTCTACTAACCAGGGACAGGGAGCATGGTGACTTCAACGTATCCATTATCTGTGGTGTTGGGATGGCCTCGGCTCGAGCGGGGGTTATTTGGAAAAGCCCCTGATTAAATTAGAACAAAGGTCTCATGGCTCATCATGGTCACTTCCAAATGATCTGTGGAACGTAAGACGAAGGGAGATCAGTGCAGGGAAAAGCCTGGGATTTAGAGCATGTCTATACTGCTTTCTTGGTGGATGCTCAAGAGCATGTTGTTGAAGTGTCGTGTTATACAGTATTGCATGTGGATTTCAAAGCTTTCTCACATACCTCTATTACCGGGGCCTGAATTATATTCACATTCACATAGACAGTCATACTCTTATCCATTGGCTTCATTCTGAAGCCTTTCATCTTCCAATTTGTATGACATCTCACAACAATACAGTGAATACTATCTAAGGTTATAGGATTCAGGGACAGGTAATACCAGTATGTGAGAAAGCTTTTAAATCATTATAGTGTATTGCTACAAACCACGGTATGTGTCTATGTTTAAGGTATGGCTACGTCACATCTTCAATGACACAAGGAGGGTTCATTTGTACAGACCTTTTTATGTTACGGTTGCAAACAACCCAGATTGCAATTACACAGCTTCATGTGTTCTAATGCACTAAGCTGTAATAAAACCAGAGTCGCTATACAACCGCATCACCAACTGCAGTCTACTCCCCTCGCCTGGTACGAAGGAAATAGCTTCATTCTGTCTCGACTGGAAAAGATTATCTTATTAATATTTCACTCACTCCCATTTCTGCTGGGATGACGTCCAAGCATTAATCACCAGTCAGCAGCGACAGAAGCTGGTCTCAATGGAAGTCAATTAAGGGTTACCAAGCAATGTCCCAGGCAGCAATACTGAATCCAGGTCAGCTGGTTGGTTAACTAGACCAAGAAATCAGTTATAGTCAACTGCCAAGACAACCAGCAGCAGGTTTTATTCAATTTAAAACAAAGCTCTGATCTGTTCTGTACACACCGTGTCAATATTTTCCAGAGTAAACTATGTTTTTACATCAGGACTGTCCTGTTTGTCTGTATGGGAAACAAATCATTCAGAATCAGTCTGACCTCAATGATGTCTGATTTAGTCGTGTTGGCTCTGCGCTACGTTTCACAGAAATGACAATACATTGGAATATTCTAAACCACTGAGGATGTTTTGAGACAATTACTCTCCTGAAGCGATAAAGCATTGCATTAAGGCGAACCAAACGCTGTTACTGTGTCTGACTTTGATGTGGGAAAGTGTCCAACTATCCCAAAATGAAGACACTTTTCGGAAGACCCCGAAATCCATGGCTGGCAAGCTACACATCCTCAGATGAGCATTTCAGTTAATTGTGTAAATGTTTCAGATGAATTAACCGCGGCTCAGCTGCCAATTTCAATGAAACACAGTGTAAACAAAACTATTTCAGTGCATGTCAGCCTGTCCTCACATCCTGTTCAGTTTAAACGTGTTTCCTCCTGTCACATTTCCCCCTGCCTGTCTTTGCAAAAGGCTTTCTGCTGAACTGCAGGGAGTAATGGAAAACATTACCAACGCATAATGAGACACAGCAAATATTCATTCAGTCTGCAGTTGAAATACAAATGGTTCTAAAGACACCTGGAATATAGAGAGATAGGAAATATTGGAATATTCCTGGCAAGGAATCAATTCAAATTCAAATCAAATTGTATTTTCCACATGCGCCAAACACAACAGGTGTGTAGACATTACAGTGAAATGCTTACTTTACAAGCCCTTAACCAACAATGCTTTAAGAAGTTAATAAAAAAAAACAAAAAAAGTGTTAAAAAATAGATAAGTAAAAAATATACATTTTTAAAGTAACAAATAATTAAACAGCAGCAGTAAAATAACAAGAGAGACTATATACAGAGGGTACCGGTACAGAGTCAATGTGCGGGGGCACCGGTTAGTGGAGGTAATTGAGGTAGCATGTACATGTAGGCAGAGTTAAAGTGACTTTGCATAGATTATAAACAGAGAGTAGCAGCAGCATAAAAGAGGGGTCTGGGTAGCCCTTTGATTAGCTGTTCAGGATTCTTATGGTTTGAGGGAAGAAGCAATTAAGAAGCTTTTTGGACCTAGACTTGACGCTCCGATACCGCTTGCTGTGAGGTAGCAGAGAGAGCAGTGTGGCTGGAGTCTGACAATTTTTAGGGCCTTCCTCTGACACAGAGGTTCTGGGTGGCAGGAGGATTTGTTCCAGTGATGTACTGGACAATACACACTACACTCTGTAAGTGCCTTGCGGTCGGAGGCTGAGCAGTTGCCATACCAGGCAGTGATGCAAACTGTCAGGATGCTCTCGATGGTGCAGCTGCAGAACCTTTTGAGGATCTGAGGACCCATGCTAAATCTTTTCAGTCTCCTGAGGGGGAATAGACTTTGTCGTGCCCTCTTCACGACTGTCTTGGTGTGTTTGGACCATGATAGTTTGTTGGCAATGTGGACACCAAGGAACTTGAAGCTCTCAACCTGTTCCACTACAGCCCCATCGATGAGGATGGGGGCGTGCTCGTTCCTCCTTTTCCTGTAGGCCACAGTTATCTCCTTTATCTTGATCACGTTGAGGGAGAGGTTGTTGTCCTGGCACCACACCTGGGTGGGTTGATTCACTGTTGTGGTCGGCCTGTCTGTTGCCCCCCTTTGGGTTGTACCGTGGCGGAGATCTTTGTGGGCTATACTCGGCCTTGTCTCAGGATGGTAAGTTGGTGGTTGAAGATATCCCTCTAGTGGTGTGGGGGCTGTGCTTTGGCAAAGTGGGTGGGGTTATATCCTTCCTGTTTGGCCCTGTCCGGGGTGTCCTCGGATGGGGCCACAGTGTCTCCTGACCCCTCCTGTCTCAGCCTCCAGTATTTATGCTGCAGTAGTTTATGTGTCGGGGGCTAGGGTCAGTTTGTTATATCTGAGTACTTCTCCTGTCCTATTCGGTGTCCTGTGTGAATCTAAGTGTGCGTTCTCTAATTCTCTCCTTCTCTCTTTCTTTCTCTCTCTCGGAGGACCTGAGCCCTAGGACCATGCCCCAGGACTACCTGACATGATGACTCCTTGCTGTCCCCAGTCCACCTGGCCATGCTGCTGCTCTAGTTTCAACTGGCCTGGGCCCTAGGACCATGTCCCAGGACTACCTGACATGAGGACTCCTTGCTGTCCCCAGTCCACCTGGCCATGCTCCTGCTCCAGTTTCAACTGTTCTGCCTTACTATTATTCAACCATGCTGGTCATTTATGAACATTTGAACATCTTGGCCACGTTCTGTTATAATCTCCACCCGGCACAGCCAGAAGAGGACTGGCCACCCCACATATGCTCTCTCTAATTCTCTCTTTCTTTCTCTCTCTCGGAGGACCTGAGCCCTAGGACCGTGCCCCAGGACTACCTGACATGATGGCTCCTTGCTGTCCCCAGTCCACCTGACTGTGCTGCTGCTCCAGTTTCAACTGTTCTGCCTTATTATTATTCGACCATGCTGGTCATTTATGAACATTTGAACATCTTGGTCATGTTCTGTTATAATCTCTACCTGGCACAGCCAGAAGAGGACTGGCCACCCCACATAGCCCGGTTCCTCTCTAGGTTTCTTCCTAGGTTTTGGCCTTTCTAGGGAGTTTTTCCTAGCCACCGTGCTTTTACACCTGCATTGTTTGCTGTTTGGGGTTTTAGGCTGGGTTTCTGTACAGCACTTTGAGATATCAGCTGATGTACGAAGGGCTATATAAATAAATTTGATTTGATTTGATTTGATTTGACCACACGACCAGGTCTCTGACCTCCTCTCTATAGGCTGACTCATCATTGTAGGTGATCAGGCCTACCACTGTTGTGTCATCGGGACAATTGATGATGGTGTTGGAGTTGTGCCTGGCCATGCAGTCATGAGTGAACAGGGAGAACAGGAGACTAAGCACAAACCCCTGAGGGATCCCCGTGTTGAGGATTAGAGTGGCAGATGTGTTGTTACCTACTCTTACCACCTGGAGGCGGCCCATCAGGAAGTCCAGGATCCAGTTGCAGAGGGAGGTGTTTAGTCCCAGGGTCCTTAGCTTAGTGATTAGCTTTGAGGGTACTATGGTGTTGAACGCTGAGCTGTAGTCAATAAATAGCATTCTCTCACAGGAGTTCCTTTTGTCCAGGTGAGAAAGGGCAGTGTTGAGTGCAATATAGATTGCATCATCTGTGGATTTGTTTGGGCAGTATGCAAATTGGAGTGGATCTAGGGTTTCTGTGATAATGTTGTTGATGTGAGCCATGACCAGCCTTTCAAAGCACTTCATGGCTACAGATGTGAGTGCTACGGGTCAGTAGTCATTTAGGTAGTAGTAATTTAGTGTTCTTGGGCACAGGAACTATGGTGGTCTGCACTTGCCAGTTGGTCAGCACATGCTTGCAGTACATGTCCTGGTAATCCATCTGGCCCTGCGGTCTTGTGAATGCTGACCTTTTTAAAGGTCTTAATCACATCGGCTACTTAGAGCGTTATCACACAGTCTTCCGGAACAGTTGGTGCTCTCATGCATGTTTCAGTGTTACTTGCCTCGAAGCAAGCATAGAAGTAATTTAGCTCGTCTGGTAGGTCTGTGTCACTGGGCAGCTTGTGGCTGTGCTTTCCTTTGTAGTCTGTAATAGTTTGCAAGCCCTTCCACATCCGAGGAGCGTTGGAGCCGGTGTAGTATGATTCAATCTTTGTATTGACGCTTTGCCTGTTTGATGGTTTGTTGGAGGGCATAGCGGATTTTCTTATAAGCTTCCGGGTTAGAGTCCCAATCTTTGAAAGCGGCAGCTCTACCCTTAGTGCGAATGTTGCCTGTAATCCATGGCTTCTGGTTGGGGTATGTACGTACGGTCACTGTGGGGACGACGTCATCAATGCACTTATTGATGAAGCCAGTGACTGATGTGGTGTACTTCTCAATGCCATTGGAGGAATCCCGGAACATATTCCAGTCTGTGCTTGCAAAAACAGTCCTGTAGCTTAGCATCTGCTTCATATGACCACTTTCTTATTGACCGAGTCACCAGTGCTTCCTGCTTTAGTTTTTGCTTGTAAGCAGGAATCAGGAGGATATAATTATGGTCAGATTTGCCAAATAGAAGGTGGGGGAGAGCTTTGTACGTGTCTCTGTGTGTGGATAAAGGTGGTCTAGAGTTGTTTTCTCTCTGTTGCACATTTAACATGCTGATAGAAATGAGGTAAAACTGATTTGAGTTTCCCTGTATTAAAGTCCCCGGCCACTAGGAGCGCCACCTCTGGATGAGCGTTTTCCTGTTTGCTTATGTCCGTATACAGCTCATTGAGTGCTGTCTTAGTGCCAGCATCAGTCTGCGGCGGTATATAGACAGCTACGAAAAATATAGATGTATATAATGTGGTCTACAGCTTATCATGCAATACTCTATCTCAGGCGAGCAAAACCTCAAGACTTCCTTGGAATTCGTGCACCAGCTGTTGTTTACAAATATACATAGGCCGCAGCCCCTTGTCTTACCAGAGGCCACTGTTCTATCCTGCCGAAAAAGATTGAAACCCGCCAGCTGTATGTTAATCATGTCGTCATTCAGCCACGACTCAGTGAAACATAAGATATTACTTTTTTAATATCCGGCTGGTAGGATATACGTGCTCGTAGTTCGTCTATTTTATTATAGATTGATTGGTAAAGGTAGGTAGATTATCCTCTCCGTGACGGATCCTTACAAGGCACCCGGACAGTCGTGCACGATATCTCTGTCTTTTCCTCCTGCGAATGACAGGGATGAGGGCCTTGTCGGGTGTCTGGAGTAAATCCCTCCCGTCCAACTCGTTGAAGAAGATGAATTCCTCCAGTACGGGGTGAGTCATCGATGCCCTGATATCAAGAAGCTATTTTCGGTCAATAGACACGGTGGCAGAAACATTATGTAGAAAATGAGTTACAAATAGTGCAAAAAAAACATACACAATAGCACAATTGGTTATGGGATCGTAAAACGGCGGCCATCTCCTTCGGTGCCATTATCATTCCGGAAAATGTTTGAGGCGTGTATACTATGTATTGTACTAACTAGTCTAGGAAAAACTGTTTGAACAGAGTTGTGCATATCCCCATTTAATTCAACTCAATTTACTGCAGTCAAAACTACAGATGTATTTAATCACATTATACATTTATAGGTTTGGTGTCAGCCATGTTCGATTCTGTCTCAGAATAGTGTCATTGTGTGGCCTTGCCTCCAGGGTGGCCTACCACTCTCAACAGCTCTTAATGTTATGTACAGCTGGGTTACTTACCTACAGTTGGTAAAGGCTCTATCCCTGTCTCTGAGTAGGAAGCTCACAACACCACTACCTCTGTCTCTTGCTGCTGGCAACTCCAGTTAATGACTTATTCAATACAAAATCCTAATACAAAAACCTCACTGTGCCATGGTGTCTTTGGGGGATATTCCCGAGAGGAGTTGTTTTTGTAATTAATGTTAACTGCTACATGTTTCTGAGCTATATCGGGATTAAGACTCCTCATTACTAGTGGAGAGAGATGCCTGGGTCAGTGGAATGTGAAGTTCCCTCCTTTAAATGAGCAGCAGACAACTTTCTGTCCTCGTCAACCTTTCTGACGCTATAGTTCCGGGGCTCAGTATCCTCCCTGAGCCAATTAATGGTGGACCTGGAGAATACTCTTGGCTGAAGCAGATTCTACGAGGCCTCTTGCACAATTTGAACAGGGAATCAGGGAATCTATTTGATGTGCGTCTGACTCCTGTAAAATCAGTAGAGCTGAGATGCCCTTTTAAGTTCTAATGGTGATGGTGTGTAGTGATGCCGATTTGTTAGATGTATTTGATCGTGTGCGAAAATGGAAAAAAGCGTCCACGAAGTGTTGCGGAATTGGTTGCAGTATAATGTATGATTCAGCTGCCCCTTATATAGTCACAGGGATGGAGAGACACTCACATCCAATCTAAATGAGGCCAAATGGGTCTTATTCTATTCTGGAGATCAAGTAATGAACACTGCACTATTTCACTGTCGTCGCACAGGTCTGTCACTTACAGTGGGGTGAAAATAGTTGGATTATGCAAGTAATGCACAATTAAAAAAGATTAAAAATAGAGGACAGTCTATCACGGTGCCTCATTAGACGATGGTGACAATCGTATTATTTAATGCTGAGACCAGGTCGTATTAGTTCTAGTCTGCATAAAGTTTCAGCCACCATGACTGAGGTGAACTAATCTAGCAAACACTCATTACCTTTAAATGGATGGTGTCTCATGTCTTGGACTGAAATAAAATGAAAAATAAGACTCTCTAAAGCACATTATTAAAGGTGATTTGTATGGAACTTCTGACGTTAATCAGCCAATTTATCTATCTCATTACTGGCGGCATTTATGTGGCTCTTATTGCAAGATGTCAGTGGCTAAACTAAAATTGCTTTCAGAGGGGATTAGAGACACTGTTGCTAGGTCCTGGCCTCTGTGGCATTTTAATTAATCAGTCCCCAAATAGTACTGATGAATTTAGAGCCTGTTCGTGTGTGTGTGTGTGTGTGTGTGTGTGTGTGTGTGTGTGTGTGTGTGTGTGTGTGTGTGTGTGTGTGTGTGTGTGTGTGTGTGTGTGTGTGTGTGTGTGTGTGTGTGTGTGTGTGTGTGTGTGTGTGTGTGTGTGTGTGTGTGTGTGTGTGCATGCATGGGGGTGGGTACGTAAGTGTGAGTGTAATTAATAATTAACGTGAAACTAATTATATGAATACAGTATCTGCTATATTGGCACTATATTGGCACAAGCCTATTGCACACTAACTTCCCGCTGTTCTATTAGTCTAATATTAGCATTATTGAAGTTATATTATAGGCCTATTCTTAACCTCCAGAGTTAAGTGTGTGAAAAAGCACTGCTACGTCAAGTCCTCAGCCCTGAACTGAATGCCTCCAGGTCCCTTTTATTGATTTAAGCAGCTCCCCATGGGTGAGTCTGACTCAACTGACTTAAACACAGCAGGTATAAATGGCATCACACTGCGATGGGACAGTGAGCACACACCACAACCAACTGGGCTTAGGGAGAGGTGCTGGGTGATTTCACTAGAGTGGCCTGTCTGACAGAACCTCCTACAGAACAGAACGTTTTCTAATGGCACATTCTTTGTTTCAGTGGGTTTTCTCTCTCGGGCTAAGTGTAGATGCGACCCATGAGAGTTCCCTGCTCGGGTTCACTCAACAGGCACCATGTTCTGTCAGAGAAGAGAATGTGACACCTGTGTAATGCCTGCTTTTAGGCATGCAGGTACCATCTTCAGCAATGGTCTTACGGCTGCCAAGGGATGAGAGCAGGTAGAGTCACACAACTGAGCCAAGCTGAGCTGAGATTTACTGGATCTGGCCATGCTGGAAAGGATCATGTGAAAGGAAAATATAAAAGCCAGCGCGGTACTGTTGGGTAGGCACAATAATGAGAAAAGGCTATTACTCTTCTATGGACTTCGTTATCCAAGGTCTGACTCGTGGGTACGAGACAGCCCCAGAGTCCTGTCTCATCGACGTACAGTACACTGGAGTGGCATCCCGTTAGAGGGAAGGCAGGAGGAGTCCTACCTTGTCCGAGGTCACTAATCAATATTAGCCATGTTTCTGCTGGAGAGGGTTTCTTAAAAGTCTGCCCCTGAAACTATCTATTACCGTTGATCTGCATGTTTACTTACTGAAATTCGACACTGCAGCTATACTGTGGCATTTCAACCTGGGTATCAAGCCAAAGTAACTTCATCCTGGATTTGGGGCATGATTTACTTGTAATGCTTACGATTCCAATTGTTTCGGTCTGAGTGTTTCTTTTACTCTGGTATTGCAAAATATTTGTATGCCTTGGGAAATCAAATCTTTAGATCAATTATCTCACAAACTACACTATATGGTATGTGGCTCCCCCTTCAAATGAGCAGATTTGACTATTTCAGTCACACCATTGCTGACAGGTGTATAAAATTGAGCACACAGCTGTGCAATCTCCATAGACAAACATTGGCAGCAGAATGGCCTTACTGAAGAGCTCACTGACTTTCAACAAGTCCGTTTGTCAAATTTCTGCCATGCTACAGCTGCCCCGGTCAACTGCTGTTATTGTGAAGTGGCAACGTCTAAGAGCAACAACGGCTCAGCCGCAAAGTGGTAGGCCACACAAGCTCACAGAACGGGACCACCGAGTGCTGAAGCGCATAGCGAGTAGAAAACATCTGTGTTCGGTTGCAGCACTCACTACTGTGTTCCAAACTGCCTCTGGAAGCAATGTCAGCGCAATAACTGTTTGTCAGGAGCTTCATGAAATGGGTTTCTATGGACGAGCAGCCGCACACAAGCCTAAGATCACCATGCGCAATGCCAAGCTTCGGCTGGAGTGGTGTAAAGCTCGCCACCGTGGAGCAGTGGAAACGGGTTCTCTGGAGTGATGAATCACGCTTCACCAACTGGCAGTCCGACGGACAAATCTGGGTTTGGCAGATGGCAGGAGAACTCTACCTGCCCCAATGCATAGTGCCAACTGTAAAGTTTGGTGGAGGAGGAATAATAGTCTGGGACTGTTTTTCATGGTTCGGGATAGGCCGCTTAGTTCCAGTGAAGGGAAAATGTAACGCTACAGCATACAATGACATTCTAGATGATTCTGTGCTTCCAACTTTTCCTGTTTCAGCATGACAGTGCTCCCATGCACAAAGCGAGGTCCATACAGACAAGGTTTGTCGAGAACAGTGTTGAAAGAACTTGACTGGCCTGCACAGAGCCCTGACCTCAACCCCATTGAACACTTTAGGGATAAATTGGAACAACGACTCACTAATGCTCTTGTGGCTGAATGGAAGCAAGTCTTACCAAAAGAGTGGAGGTTGTTATAGCAGCAATGGGGGAACCAACATCCATATTAACACCCATCATTTTGGAATGAGATGTTCGACGAGCAGGTGTCCACATCATTTTTGGTCATGTAGTGTATCTACATTGAGAATACAAAACATGAATAACACCTGCACTTTCCATGAAATAGACTGACCAGGTGAATCCAGGTGAAAGCAATAATCCCTTATGGACGTCACTTGTTAAATCCACTTCAATTACTGTAGACAAAGGGGAGGAAACAGTTAAAGAAGGACATTTAAGCCTTGCGACAATTGAGACATGGATTGTGTGTATATCATTCAGAGGGTGAATGGGCAAGACAAAATATTGAAGTGCCTTTGAGTGAGGTATGGTAGTAGGTGCCAGGCACACTGGTTTATGTCAAGAACAGCAACGCTGATGGGTTTTTCACGCTCAACAGTTTCCCGTGTGTATCAAAAATTGTCCACCACCCAAAGGACAGCCAGCCAACTTGGTACAACTGTGGGAAGCATTGGAGTCAACATGGGCCAGCATCCCTGTGGAACGCTTTCGACACCTTGTAGAGTCCACGACCTGATGAACTGAGGCTGCAACTCCATATCAGGAAGGTGTCCCTAATTGTTGTTATACTCCGTGTATCTATGAGTGTTCTCTACTGTATTTTGTTATGAAAAAAGGATATCTAAGTGATCATTATCAACAATTTCAACAAGAGTGAGAGGAGGGAATATACTGCACAATTATTCCATCCCACAAGGTACACGATTAGCCTAAGGATCATGAAAAACGTTCTGGACTTTCATGAACACAATTCTGGGACAGTCAAGTACACACCCTGGTACACACTTTTTAAGTTGACTAATAATGTCAGAGATACACATTAGAATAGAATGGATATAGATGCAATACACCATAGCATATCTATATTATCTCATAGGCAGGCCTACATACATTCGGTTGTAAGAAGTTATAAACCTACTTAGCCTAAGCCTACTTATTGTGATACATTCCTTTGTAGGGGGCCGTGCACTTGTTCAACAAATAAAATATTGAAAATGAAAATATATCATAAACAGACAACTTAGTTTATTATATATGTAAATCAACGTGACATGTCGTACCTGTACCAGTCCAATCCTCTGTCATAGTTTCTATCGAAAAAGTGGGGCTCTGTTCCAAGCGCGCGCACATCTGGATGAATTCGAATGAACTCCAGCACCGCTCTGGTGCCGCCCTTCTTCACCCCGATGATTAGTGCGTTGGGTAACTTTTTGTTTCCATATTTCTGTGCAACAGTAATATTATATTCGGATGGGGCAATACTCCGTTTGTGAGTGATGGGCAAGGCAGAATTTCTACTTTGTTTGCGAGCATTACTTGATCCTTGGTGAGTGAGTGTCACGTTTAAAGTCTCATCCAGAGCAGTCCTCCTGTCCGCGATGCAATCTTTTTGCAGAAGTTTTATGCTTCCTACGTTCTTGTGATGGAGGCACTTTTTTTCCTCATAACTCTGGGTTGGCATGATTGTACCACAACAAAACAGTATGCTGTAGCATAAATATGTGAAGGACAATGAAATGGTGAATAGAAAAATAAATCGTTTGCTCAACCTATTTGAAGATGGCACGATTCGGTTTGACATGAACCTATATGCCATATCTCCATGGGTCAAGGGACTGCATGTTTATCTTCTGTGCTGCGCCTGGACTGCGGTGTCTCCCTGTGGTACCGGACTCTGCCTCTGCCAACATCACAATACGACAGAAAACCAGGTAAATGTTCCTCCAAGAAATGACATGTGCACAATTTGCATCGTTTCCAATTAAACAATTGTTGGATAACTTTGGAGTAAATTGATATCAGCCATTTTCTTGGAAAAAGTAGAATGATTCCGCCTAAATGTGTTCATATAGTTTGAGTGGTAGGATGATTGCATCGGGAATATTAACTAATTGCATAATATTTTGTCGAAACACTTAAACCCCCACGGAGTCGTTATCCTCAATCCCATTCTTCGTTTTCCTCAATCCGTTGTTCTGGGTAAAATATGCCGTCTGTTGGATAATGATGAGTGACTTTGGAAACCTGCCGAAATCCCAAAATCTGCCTCTCTTCCAAAAGGTACGGTGTAATCTGCCATTGACTCTAATCCGTGCGAAGCCTCAGCCTCGCCTTCACTGGATGTGCGATGTTCAGCTCATGTTTGGCTGCTTTCTCAAAGTTCTCAAGAATGCGGTTGCGGCAGTCAGGGACAGATGATGAATATATAAAGATGCCGTCTGACGTCACTCTTCATATGATCATATTCTCCATGCATGTAACTTTTTAAAGGAATACTCCTGGTAGCCTATTTTATAGAGACATACAGCATATATAGTTGGCAGGTGAAGCATAGTCAATGTGGATACCTGTGTGTGAACATTTCCACATAAGTCACATGAACGTGTGTTCTCTAGCCAATTGGAATTCATAGGACAACAAGCATTTTTATTTAGAAATTAAGATTATCTCTAATCTTAAATCTCCAAGCTGTTGCACAGATCTCTGCTTCACGGACATTCTGAACTGAGAGACGTGACTGAATATTGCTAGTCTGAGTCATAAAAGGCTTAGATTTGAACAGGTGAAATCTCCATGATTACTGTGCTCTTTCTCACAGATGAGTGTTCTGGGGCCCTGCACTGTAGCCAAGGAGATAAACACGTTGCTTTGTGTCAAACCGAAGCACAACCATTGAGCAGATGTTATCCAGTATAGCCATACAGTCTACCCACCAGACAACATCAAATCAAATCACATTTTATTGGTCACATGTGCCGAATACAACAGGTGTAGGTAGACCTTACAGTGAAATGCTTACTTACACGCCCTTAACCAACAACGCAGTTTTACGGAAGAGAAGTGTTCTTAGAACTGCATGGTTGGTTAAGGGCTTGTAAGTAAGTAATAGAATTTAAAAAGAACATCCACACACAGAAATACAAACACACACACACACACCGTATGTTTGTTATTCCACAATTCCATCACAGCTTTTTATTTCAGTAATTTTAGCATAATTTCTTGAAAAGCAAACAGCAAACGTAATGGCTCACAATACATCATTACATGATTTGAGCATATTTTAATCAGTTTACTCAGCTAATGTGGATGCTCTCCCAGTCTCACAGAGCAGAGAGGAAACGTTGGAGTAGTGAAACACTAGATTTTCCAAATTAGCGAGGCACCAGGGAGTCTGTTTCTCTGTTTCACTCTGTGGCTCTGCCATGGGGCTGAACCTGCTATTAGTGAAATGTGATTTGGGACCACCGATCAATTGGGGCCACAGTCCCCAGTAATATGACATTGATACAGGCGTAGGGGGGTTCATTAACCTTTCCAGTCCAGCTAGAGAGAACCCTGGGGCTTCAAAGTGCAAATGCTTTACAGTCATGTCTAAGGGAGCTCTACAGTATTACCCAACTGTGTTCTGCTCAGTTTGTACCGGTAATGTAGATTCATCACTCTTAGAATGGTGGAGGGCTGTTGTATTGAGGCTATGTTCTGGACTCATGTCCTCTTAGCTCAACCTCCACCTAGCAGAATTGTTAATATTGAAAGAATCCACGGGACAGTGCAAAGGGAATGTTAAAAGCATCGCCTCTCTGGCTGTATTCCTTGCCTCACAGTTAGCTTTTATATTTCATAATGAGTCACAATGTTTAATTTGGAAAAGTAGGCACTGTAGGGTCACACGGATAAAACGCTCAAACTCCTGTCCTTGCATTGGAAAATTAGGTCTAATCATCAGATTCTGAGGGAGTAGTAAGGCTTGGTGGCTGATGGTTAATGTCATATCAGTCTTTGATAATCAATAATTTGAAGGAAGACATTTTCTCCACAGTATTACTTTGGATGCTGTCCATGGCGCTGAAAATGGTTCACGGTTATAATAATCTGCATAGTGTTGTCCATGGTGCTGAAAATGGTTCACAGTTCTAATACTGCCCATTGTGCTGTCCTTGGTGCTGAAAATGGTTCACAGTTCTAATGCTGCCCGTTGTGCTGTCCATGGTGCTGAATACAGTTCACAGTCACAATAACGTACATGGTGCTGTCCATGGTGCTGAATATGGTTCACAGTTACAATAATGTACATGGTGCTGTCTATGGTGTTGAAAATGGTTCACAGTTATAATAATGTACATGGTGCTGTCCATGGTGCTGAAAATGGTTCACAGTTATAATAATGTGCATGATGCTGTCCATGGTGCTGAAAATGGTTTGCAGTTATAATAAAGTGCATGATGCTGTCCATGGGGCTGAAAATGGTTCACAGTTCTAATATACTTCCCATTGTGCTGTCCATGGTGCTGAAAATGGTTCACAGTTCTAATAATGTGCATTGTGCTGTCCATGGTGCTGAAAGTGGCAACTGTTCTCTACTGTATGCTGCTCTGAGCTCTAACTCCTGTACCCCAATGCTGTAAAAAGGACGGATGTCTCAATGCAGTGCATGTAGGGAACTTAAGACTGTTATCCAGTATTGATTATGTATGACATTTTACACGTTATTGTAGTAATTTTTTACTTGTTGAATACTGTTAATGAGAGATTGTCACACAGTTACAATGAACACTGAGATACACACATGTTCTAGTGATTTTCCACATTGGGAGATAACTTTAAATGTGTTTGTTTATCCCTTATGGGAGAAACTGCAGTTGAACTGACAACTGTAATGCAATGACACAATATCCCTCACCCGTATATATAGTAAATAAATAAATGTGCTTCCCAAGTTGAAGAAAGAATGATTAGCCAGCTTGTGTTTTATTGAAGTCTGATGTAGTTTGTTGTTGTTGAACAGGGATAAACTACTGCATTCCACCGCCATGATACTGTACAGTATGCAGCACAGCAGGAGGATTTTACATATTTAAACAAACCACTCCACCAAACTGCTGGCTGCCCTTTCTGCTACCTTTTACATCGAGCTGAGCTGTCCTCACCCTTTACTTTACTGTCCATAGCACATCTGTTCATTTCTTTTAATGTGTTTCCATACTATCATTTAGCCATAATGAGATCACAGACTTGACTACATGCATCACTTGGAGTCTGAAAGAGAAAATGACTCCACCCACACTAAGGGTGCTGCTACCTAGAGTGGAAAACGTGACATTGTGTACTGGAGAATGCATGACATATGCCGCACAATTGTAGATACATTTGAGTAAGAGCCCTATGTGAAGCTGACGCTGAAGAATGTGTTTTCATGTGAACCTATTTGATTTCTTCACCGCTAGGCAGTGCTACGTATACATTTATATGGACTTCGTTCATGGAATTATGAACAATCCATTTGTCAAATTGAGCCAACAACAGTAAAACATTAAACAACGACTTTGTGCAGACCTCCGTGTACTGTATGCACATAATTTGGGTGGCAGGTAGCCTAGCGGTTAGAGCATTGGGCCAGTAACCGAAAAGTTGCTGGTTTGATTCCAGAGCCGACAAGGTGAAAAATCGGTCTGTGCACTTGAGCAAGGCACTTAGCCCTAATTTACTCCAGGGGTGCTGTACTACTGTGGCTGACAATATATATTAAAAAAACATTTCACTGCACCTGTATGGGGGTTTCATTTATTCGTTTTTTATAAATATCTTGGTTTCTGCTTTCTTATCTATAGAAACAGAATAATAGACAAGCCAGAACCCAGCTAAAGGCCATTGAACAGCAGGCCATTTCCCTGCCTGCCAGCCACTGACTCAGCTAATTGTTGCTGACATTTTGCCCGTGTTGTTCAAATCAAAACCATTTTCATCTATCGATTTCCTAAGTCTCTCACAAAGGGAGGAACATGGGCTTAGAAATGTCACCCTTTTGGTGATCCGCCGAGCGTCTCAGTGGGAGTGCTTCCTGGAAATGAGTAATTGTCTCATAGACAGTTTATGCTGGAAGTGTTCAGCAGGATCCTCAGTACAGGGACCAGGTCTGATCCTCTCCAATTTGTTCACACTGAGGATCAGGGTCCAAATTCCAGTGTTTTTGCAAGCACAGGGGAAAAAGATGCCAACCAGCCAAGACTCAGCTCCAACGTCACATTATTCATACCCTGTGCACATAGAGCTGAGACACCGGAGCTTAGAAAGGGGCAGTGAACTCTCTGAGAGGTAGCAGAGACTATATAACTAACTTCTACAGAAGGCTAGACATGCTACTGTGGCAAGATGTAGTATGTGTTCATTAATGCAATCTCAAGCTGGTCTGTTTTGAACTCCTCAAAAAGACTTACTAACATGGATTTTACCCTGAAGGGGTTTGTCGGTCTGATATTAGGTATTTAGTTGATTTGAATATGTTGAATTATTTATCTGTGTTGGAAGTCCAAAGGCTGTAACTTTATGAGGAAATAAAAATGTTATGACTCTGACTCTTATGTGGTCTGACAGTGTATAATGTACATTTTCAATATTCTCACCTGTATTATTAGTAATGGTAATTAATAAGCTTTCCTAGTGGCATTTCTTGCTCAGTTCTTGATGGTTTGTCGACAATGACGGAGGTATTGTCAAACACTATCTTTGAAGAATGCAGAATGATACTAAGAACGGCACATGGCATAATTCATTGGAAAGTGTCATCTTTCAAATTGTGGGTCGTTTTTCTAGTGCTGATTGTGTCTCTGCCAGACAGCTGAGGAGGATTTGACTATAAAAATGTTATTAGATGCCATAAAGAGCCCCTCCATACATCTTCTCTGTCCCACCCACACATTTGATATTAAACTCTAGTTTTAATTTGAACACCTATCATAAGTGGTTTTCTGCTGAGGCGCCAGCATCATTGAGTTCTTAAAAGGTAGGAGACTATCATGGACTTTTGGAAGTTTATGATACTTATAGGTAACACATTTATTTGCATTCATTTTTTCAATAGCGATCAGGTATGGAATGCTATATGTTTAACTATCAGCACAGGCCTTGTCCTGGTGGATGGACTGTGGTTTACAGTGGAAGACACAGAACCAATTGTAGACGCTGCGTAAATACTGTACCATCTTCTCTGAGTCGACTGTTTTGCTAATTTACATTCCATTCACACCCCGTGTCATGGTTACAGTTTTAGATGCACCAGCATTTTAGGGACAGAGCTGTTCATTAGTGGGGGAAAACATAATTTGGAGACATAGGTGACTGTCTGTCAAATGGTACAGGGCAAAGGAAACAGCATAGCTGAAAATGGGGGCATTTCAGGGTGAGAGATATTGCATATTTAATTTTGATTAAATGATTAAATGAAAAACAAAAATGCTAACAAACCCTTTCACAATAACAGAGTTAATTCCCCCAGTTACTGAATGCAACATATACCATTTTGTATCAGCATATCAGTATCAGCATAGAACAGGTGGCAAATATATATATATTTTGGTATTTCTTGCCAGACAACATTTTGGAAGTTGACTGTATAGCTCAAGATTTCAACAGCAGGAACCAGACCTTTGTCTTTGAAAACTATACTGTCGAACATAATCCAGCCATTTCTCTGCAAACCTCTCAATGAGAGGAGATCGATTGGTGTGATGAGGTTTTCAACGCCTTTTCATTTCCTGCCCCATCTCTTTTAGATTGCATTTCCACATGTTCTTTACAGCATCTGGTTTGCTGACACCCTATGAAATGCATGCAAACAGCGAGCACCTAACCAGAGCGTTATCTATTTTGAGCCCCCAACCAAATTGAATCCAAACAAAATGGCTGAGGAATGAGAGCTGGTCCTCAATGAGGCCATCTATCACAGGTTCTCCTCGGGCTTCCAGACCGGAAATGATTCTGATAATGACACTGAATGTGCTGAATCTCTCCCTGTCCCAATAAAACAAACTTTGCCCTCTCATTAGTAAGGCCAGTGACGACTATTAGTTACTGTCAACGGATTCCTTAGTAATTAGCTGAACACAATTTAAAGGGCAGTCTCTGTTTCTTTTCTGCATCCTTTAGTGATGACAGTATCTGCTTCTTTTCAGTTGGCTCAGACAGTGGCTTTAGATTAGTCTAATAGGAGTTTCAGCTCAACCATAGAAAGGTGTAACACATACGTGTAACACACTGTTCGGTACACACCGATTAAGTCTTGTATTGATCATTTATCAATAGGAGATGAAGGAAGCATTATTGAACAAAATCCAACAAGTGCCTAGCCTATGGCAGACTTGTCTCTGGTAAAAGCTTTTAAATGGATAGGATGCTAGGTGAGTGACACATAGTGCTTCTTAAATCTCACCCTATTGTCTATGTAAATCACAGCTGTTTGTGTCACTGACTCCTCCCCCAGACAGAGGCACTTGTCTGTGAAATGGGTTGACACAGACCATTGATCCCAGTACTAACAGGTGATTTGCTAGAGGCAAAGATCAAAACACGTCTGCAACGAGGAGGCGAGGAGGGCCTCATGGTCTTCATATGGTGCTTATTTCAGGGAAATGTTTGCAGAGCTACACTCATAGAAAAAAGGGTTCCCAAAGGATTCTGAGGCTGTCCCATAGGAGAACCCTTTTTGGTTTCAGGTAGAACTCTTTTAGGTTCTATGTACAACCCTCTGTGGAAAGGGTTCTACATGGAACCCAAACGGGTTCTACTTGGAACCAAAAGGGGTTCTTCAAAGTGTTCTCCTATGGGGATAGCCAAAGAACCCTTTTTGGTTCCAGGTAGCACCTTTTTTTTCTTAGAATGTCACCAATGCAACATTCAAACAACGTGAAAAGTAAGTTATACCATTTTTAACCAAGTACATACAAGCAACTCATGACTATACTTTGATGTTAAGTTTCTTAGACGGAGCAGAGCAAATTTCATTCTTCACCATCAATAGGGAAATGTAATATTGAATTCTTATTAGACAAACAGAATACAGATGTTTAGCTTTTCGCTGTCACAAACACCAGTACATAAAATCTCAAATGGATCAGCCAAGCACCAAACCATATGCATAATTCATGTGTGAGGGCTACATTTTAGAGCACTCTGAGATTCAACTGTGTTCATTATTTATGTGTGAATATTACTCAGTCCCCTCTTCTTATTCAGAACTAATTTAGTCTCATCCATGCAGACGTGGCACCTTTATCCTCCTAAAATCTAGTCTCAATTAATGTTCTTACTGGAATTTGGGAAGAGATTTAAAATGGAAAGGCATGGGGCG